>NW_003208364.1:187533-206302 GCF_000006405.1 Perkinsus marinus ATCC 50983 | reverse complement strand
CACACATATCAAAATGAGATCGCTCGTGTAGCAAAAGAGCCAATAGTTTCTGGTATGATAGGTATCCATCGGGATATGAGGGGTTCAAGCATATTACCAACAACCTGTAAATAAACTATACATACTCCAATACTCGTAATGACTAAAATTGTATCCACTACCCACCTTGAGCGTGGAGAGCACGCTTGTGAAATGACGAAGAAGCTCATTGGCCTCACCTCAAGCATCAAGGCACATCGATTAAGTAGATGAAGAGTGAACAGAGATGCCAAACCACTGATAATGATAGCTAGTATACCAATAACCCAGCCACATCTTGATACAGAATAAGCAAGGCCAAGCATACCAACACCAATCATAGTCTTTGATAATACTGTCCAAAGGGAGAGTATAGATCCGCTCGGTTCTGGGACGGATCCTTCGGCTCCCTCATCAGGAGATTCGACAACCTTTCCTCCTCTATCGGATGCGGTAGCTGCAGTGGCATCCTCAGTAGAAGATGTTGATCGCTTCATACCACTAATGGTTGCGACCCGACTAGGCCTCCGCGTGAGACCCCCACTAGTCGCAAGGCTAGCTGCTATTGAAGAGTGCCTAGACGAAAGGGGCGAGTCTGAGGTCGCTGATGTCGTTGAAGAAGCGGCTGTCGGGAAGTCTGTCACATTGTTCGTTGGTGTAACACCAACACTGAACATGGCCGAAACACCACTCGAATGCCGGGGACGGGTTCCGTCGGTTGCCTCATTCATTGAGACTCAGTACTTGGGGAAATAAATCCTAATTCAACAATAGTAGAAGTGGAGGAGGATTGGCCGTTCCTCCATGAACCACCTCCCTTCGAACACGACATAATTGTGCATCAAGAAATCAGTACCACTGGTTTAGCATGTAGGACGCTACCCTCCATGGGAATATGCCACGACCACTCTCAGGAATCGCGTTTCATAACCTATCCAATCGCACTGTCCGATACTACCTCAAGGGGGGAGCTACGCCACTTGAAGTTTATTCAGTGAATGTGGGTCCATTAGTCCAGTGCGCTTGTTCCATCATAGATCACTATCAAAACAAACCATGTGTATTATGAGCTACCTATTGTGTAAGAAGAGTTCCTAAAATGAACTCACTTAAACGCTCCTCCTCATCTACCTATGAAGATCTCCAACATCCGGAGGGCCATACGGGTTTCAATGAGTCCCAACCAAGCTTCCCTTTCGGATTTGAACCCACAACCTAAACATTATTGGATAAGACGTAGGAGCACATAAATCACCAGAAGTGTGAGAGGGACTAACACAGGAACATCTACTCTCAAAGGCACATTGTGTTACACTCACACTATACCCAGAATAATAAGTGCGATGATGCAACCCTTGAAGAGGGTCAAAGTTCGACGAAGCTCACTCGACCGCTGCACTTTCTAGAATTGGATTGACCCTTCCCTAACCATCGATGGATCGATCTAGTGGGCGCGCGCTAAGTACAAGTCAAGGAGCCATTCCGAACTGATCTAAGTACCCTGTGATGAATGGGCTGGGATTGTTCTCGTTATATGGAGTGTCTGGACCGTGAAACACGACATTTAACAGGTTCTAAGCTATGAATTCTAAATCTGAAATGAGAGTTTTCATTCGAAGCCTTCCAAGCCTCTGCGAGAGTTGATTGTCCGTTTGAAGCGCACCGAATCGTCCACGGCTCCTCTCGAACGTCACACCCTCTTACCTCGAGTAATCGATCAACGCCAGGGAGTTGAAGTGATGGTGGCACTCTATCACAGCGTCCCATCGTTGGAACAGTTCCAACGATGGAACGAGTAGAGTTAGCCCTGCTACATTCATCATATACGGATCGTGTTTCTAATTGTCTGGTCTTCGTAGTTAACAAGTTCCGGATGGAAGGCACTGTGTAATCGAAAGAAATGTACGAATGCATCCATTACACAAACGCAAAACACCCCTCATACAAACGTTATATATCGTCAAGTTCATCAAGCATTCCATAAATCGTGTCGGCACCAGCTGTCTCCGCCACCATCACAGTACTCTCGACCGACCTGAAATGATCAGGAAAGACTGCTAAATTGGTTCGAAATGAGTACGTGCCAGATGCTTGGAGGAATCACCCCGAGTGAGAGGCATCCAAAATTACTCCAAGCAGTCGAGCTTACTTGGGATCATCAACGGGTGGTGCTGCCCTCGGCCAACATTCATCGTAGCATGGCACATCGATCTCCAAGCTCGCACATTGGCCACTGAGCATCGACAAGTCAGCAGGATCCTCAACGATATCATCAGAGTCTCGTAGTCGTGAACCTGAGTAGATGATCAACCCCACAGCTGCTAGATAGGTCGTACGTTTCGTCTCAGGCTCCTCATGCATAGCTTTAATCCAGTCATCAAACACTCTCTGCGACACTTCCCGGCCACCAATAGTAGCATGTATGACTTTGACACCTTTTGATTCCACTGGAAGTGACAAACTCGAGTCACTTGTAGCCGTGATCATTCGACGTAGACGCGAGGCAGCCCCTGCTCGCTCGTGAAGTGTTCTCACCGAGTCTGGAAGCACCACAGTGTACTGTATGGTGACACTCATTGGGACCACAGACTGCCGGAGCCACCTTCGATATGATTCCAACAAGTGGCACGAATCGAGTATGACGGCATTGCATGAAGGCCATCGCTTTGCCATCTTCCGGAGATGTTTCCAGACAAAAACCGCATGATGACGACGCCAATTCTTGATTGGTGGCTCGTGAGCGAGCATAATCTCGTCAAACGCAACTTTTTCAGACTTGCCAGCGTTCGGGTTCTTGGCATCTCCATCTAGACAGGCACGGCTGAGAATCGATCTCTCAGAAAGGTCCAGGAGTACCCCAGTGATATTGCCTGCTGCTAAAGTCTTATTAAGCTGGAACGATTTGCCACTTAATGGAGGCCCGCATGAGCAGTAGACTGTCCTTGGAGATCCCAAAGACATAGAGCCAACTTGGAATGGAGGGATCGACTTGGCATCCATGTTTGTGACTTTGCAATCACGAAGCGCGACATAGGGAATCCAAATACAATTCTTTGTGAGTTGCCATGTAGGTATTTGTATCTTCTGCGTATTGTCCAGACCCTCAAACCATACTTTGCCATCCTTCAGGCTGAGCTCAGCACTGACCATAGTCGGATCATGAGTACGCACACCACCGATGGGACTCGACCATAAGATGATCTGTGGATCAGTGTTGGATGATTTACCCAGTCGTCCCGTTCGATAGTCGATACACAGGATGCAAGAAGTGGCATTAGTTGTACTATGAGGCACTGCAGCAAAGCCAATTATAGCATCGCTCCGTGCTTCTGGACTGGGATGCACTTCGACGTTATATCGAAATCTGAAAGTGTGGTGGTCAATCATCGTGAGTAGAGACCTTGCATCTTACTTCCCAGATCTTTCGGTGGACCGAACCCCCCAGTTCCCTAGTGCCACTCCCCAGATAGGATAGCCGAACCCGATGGACTCTCGGCATTGCATTGACTCATCCTCTATCTCCACCCAAGGGTCGCTCCAATCCTTTGAAAACCATGGTCGGTCAGATGACATCCAAATGAGATGATAACTGAGATGAATACATTGAGAACGGTGACATTCAATACCACGAATACGAGCTAGGAGTTCTATTGTTGAATATTGGAGAAACAGCTGTTAGGACTTAGAAACGGCATACCAAGGATCCTGGTGCCAAAATAAGTACCATGACAATGAAGAGAACGAAACACTTGAAAGGGTATCGTTCATGGACACAATACAATGTCCTTCCTTTCGCAAGATGCCTCATCGCAAATAAAGCCTTGGCGTTCAAGAAGATGCGCCTCGTGTACTGATCACAGCAAGCGTGAACGTTGTGCACGTCTCACATAGTTGTTGGAGTCCCCTATTCTGCTGTGCCAATGGCTGCCCGTAACTTCTCGACCTCCGTCCGGTCATACCGCTTTTGGATCTACTGAACTTGTACACGAGCCTAGTGTATTACTAGAATATCAATGATTTACTAGTAGTAAATCAGTCTCAATCAATCCGACCGTTCTCACATTCAATCAGACCGTTCTCACCCACTTCGTCTGCTCTTCTCGTGTATTCTCTAGATGCTCCTTCGCTTGACCAGCTAGAGGAGCGGTCTCCCTGCTAATTCCTCAAGGATGGTGCAACTACAGTTACTTGATATCAAAGCTCGGCTGACCTCTACCCGGTTCTGCTCGGAACGGAACTGAACCGCCTCATTTAGGATGTGTCGCAGCGGCGGATGCGGTGCGAGATTATCAATACGGTACAATCAGACCAGAGCTTTTCGCAACAACCTCAGCTCTATTCCACGCGCACACTCTCCTTGGCACTCATTCCGACTGAGAATTAATCGAATTCACTCTGCCTAAAGGCCGCTACGACAACAATCTCGGTGATTATAGTGTCGGACCCCGACACTATAACCACCGACAAATCCGTGGCCGTCAAATGCCTTGGAGGTTTTGCCGAATCCCCCAATTCTGTACGACCCCAATACTGTACGACAGGTAGATCTCGCTCGCCCAGATGTAGCCTCCCAACACTGTACGACGTGAAGAGTTGATTTCATGCGTGTTCCAAAGTTGTACGACACAAAACGGCGACCAAGACAATTCAATTCAGTCGTAAGTCCAATAGCTAGATACAATGTTATCGTTCATCCCGTTATCTCGGTAAGAGTGACAGCCTGTCACGGACAGGCAGTCAATGACAACATTGTTGAGCGCTTCAAAACTACGGTCTTAATGTGTGTTACACTGAAGAATAGAGCACATAACGGTTGGATGCCGTGAACTGTATTGACTAACACAGCACAATAGCAGGACTGAAAACTAAACCGGTACTGGGAATTTATGGGGAATATATGTGACGTGAGATCTTTGGCGCTGCAAGAGACCTATACTGCCTCAATTGTATATCATACAACAGTCATGACGGAGGCTCTACCCTCTCTCATACATGCATTGAAGTTGATTACATTAAAAATCACAATGTGAAAGAAAACCTTTTCGATAAGATTACATCAGGCGGGGTCCTGCCTCGTATTCTCGGAAAGAGGAGAGACCGCCTACTCTCATCTTCCAAGCAGGAGAAAATATGCTGCCTCATCTCAGATTCCCGAAATAGAAACTTGTCAGGTTTTTGATGAGGCGAAGCAGCATATGCCGTTAGTCGTGCCAACACGAACGCCCCACAAAGATTACTTCCAATGGTTTGCTGTTGAACAGAAGGGCATACCGCCTTAGCACCAGATCCGTAGAGCTGCCTCAGCCGTACCTTCATGTAATCCGAGACCTTAGCCTGCTCTCCGTATGAACTATCAAAGTAAAATATATCACCATTAATCCGCACCGTGCAGGTAAAGTGACAACCGCCGTCAGATATTGGCTGCAAGACAACCAAATCATTGTCAGGCACAGGGGAAAACCCATAGCCCGATAGCCATACTGCCTGAGCTCGATTAACCTTCCTCTTGAACTTGTGTTCGATACGGGTCATCCAAGCCTCTATCACCTGGTCGGAAATGCTCGAGTCCTCGACAACCAAATTCTCTCGATCCTGGGTCGTCAAGAGCAAGGTCGTACCCACTTCTCTCCCCGGAAAAATACGCCAAGTTGGGAAGGAGTTCCGTCCTTTATCGCTCTTACGGTCAGTTCCGTCTGAGCCCGACTTCTCCTGGGAAGGTGGTTGAACTGCGATACCCTGAGATCCCGCCTCAGCCTGAGCTGGCATCGGAGGAGCCTCCATTAAGGAATTTTCGACTAAGGTGTTGCCCGCGAAAGCAGCTGCCACCTCATTGAACATGCGAAGTAAGCCATCATCCAAGCTGGAACCCTCGGGTACCCCGAGCACCACAGTGTCGTTATTTGGAGGCTCAGAAGATTCCGAATCCTGCGAGAATTCGACCGCATCGTTGAGAGTCACAGCTGCGAGGCGCTTTCGCTGATTCACTCCCGAATAATTGGGACCAAAGTCTGCCTTGCGCTTCGCATCAGTAGCAGGCTCAATAGTAGGGAACTCTAGAGACTCCGCCTCGTCAACTTCGCGAGGCATATCCTTCACGATCCTCCTGATGGAAGCCCTTACTTTATCGAACCAGCTCCCGAGGCTCGCCGAATCTACTCTGAAGCGACAAACTCTGCGCAGTATCGCGTCATTCTCGAGGTATCGAGCTTCACGAGGCCAGATTTCCCCCTCTCGCATCATAAGTAATTCGGCCCTCGTCTCCTTCATGAGATCATGAACCACGCTTATCCATGACCAGATTGTAGGATGGCTTGATCCCGGAAAATGACCGTTCCAACGGTTGTGGAATCCCTCCTGGCCATTATTCGTCCGCGGTAGTTCTTGCTCAACGCGCAAACGCAAGTTCCACAATCTTGCTGGATGAATGCCTTTCATGCCGTAGTAAGGGCGGAGGTACTTCAGAAGAAAACGACGGTCGTCTCCCGAGAGTTTGTCGCAGATGAAATCCATTCCCAAGTCCACGAGATCAAGCGGAAGAAAGGGGAGCGCCAATATGTCGTAGTAAACCTCTTCTCGCAGAGCCTGCTGCTCCTTAGAAGCAACCGGCTTCCGTATAAGGCTCTCGAACTTCCGCCTTATGTTCTGGCAGAAGTGGAAGTAGCAAAGAACAACCTTTCCTTTCCCGAATACGCCTTCGAAAGCTTTTCTCACAGCGTATTCAAAATCCATCATGCAGCTCCCCACATCCTGAGTCAGCGATCCCTCTATCGCCGCAAAAAATCGCTCGTAGGTATTTCCATTCTTTCTCGGGAGAATAGCGTAGAATAGAGGAAACATGCGACCACAGTCAAAGCGGACCATGACCGTGAATTGCTGGGCCCAATGAGTCGGAGAAGTCTTGAACGTCCCATCCACAGAAATGTGGAAACCTTCTCCGTCGTTCTTCATCACGTCCTTCACCCAAGGATCCATCCAGATGATGAGGCGATCCTTATCCCCTTCGCCGCTATCGAACAATAAGGTTGACCGACTGAGGCCCCCAGCATTCACATGGACAAATGCAGAGGGCAAAGCCGCCAGCCCTTCCCGACTGGATGGGGCCGTCGGTAGCCCGAGGGAAGTTTTTTTTGTTTTGCGCAAAGTCTCATGTATCGCTTTGCGACTCGGTAACCCCGCTACCGCTGCATCGTCCATGCTCGGAGTCACCTCGTGAAATGGCTCCATGACACGTGCCCTCACCGACAGCTTTTTAGCCCGCTCCTTCATCTCAATGTAGCCTTTCATGGAAGGCGCATCCGGATCTCCGCATGTGTGAGAACCTTTGACAGTTGCGGAAGCGAGCCTTACATCATCTAGGTTACCCGTCACGACTAGCCGAGCATGACACTTGCGATATCCATTGCTCTTACAACCACGATACCTCTTACAACGACAAGAAACCGAGCCTCTCTCTCGAGCAGGCGGGCGATCGCTATTCCCGGCGGCATTCTGGTGGTAAAGGTATCCCCTATATGAGTAGAGAGTTGTCCCCTGACGTTCTCCGGGAACTATTTCCAGCCGTGAGGCCGCTGCTCCGTCAGCAGGAGGTACGTTGACCACCATGTCAACCTGATCTGCAACCTCACGCAGCTGAGGCGTCTCAGAGATGTGCGAAGGTGGAGTGGTATTCATACTTCGAGGTTGGAAGGTGGGGAAAGATAACTACAAGAGAGTCAATCACCTTCTAACGGGCCTTCAAGGCCGGGCCGGAGCGCACGCATGTGCATAGCGAATGCCGCACAATACGCTGGCACAGAGACTCACTGGGTGACTACCCGTAAGGAATTCTTACGAATACTCACCCAGTGTAATACTTAAGAGGGCAAATTGCTGACCGAGGTCGATTTACACAGCAGCGATATGGCAAGGGCAGGACGGAAGAGCTGTTGAGCGGTTGAGCTGTCGAATTAGTATTTCGACAATCCATGACTCACGATTCCTAAAGAGTAATTCGGAATTACCCAACAATCCACAATCTTTTGCAGCATAATGCTGCCAGCATTGAACCGAATAATCAGCCCCCATCGTAGAACGATCCCGTATTTTTATCGCATTATTAAACCCAGGATGATGACTGAAGCGATAGGAAACTGGAGACTTTCCAATGGAGGGCAGATTGAAGAGCTGTAATTCATCTTCGCTAAACAACTGGTAAAATTCACCATGTGAAATATATGCCAGACTAAGGCAGACCTATACCTAGCACGATTGAGTTGGCAATTCAGATTGAAATGCGTCGGGATTCGATACGGTCCCAGCGCCGCACAACCAGCGCTCGCTGTACAGTACAGCCTGTACTTGACACTGAAGTATTTGCGTTGTCTCAGAAGACGCGAATACTTCAACAGCTTATGCTATGCCAGCTTCGGTGGTGGAATTTTACTTATGTTGCCCACCGATATCATCAGTTGGATAATATCCGGTTTATGCACGAGTGCCAAGCTGACACTGTCAACGCCACATTGTGGAAGATGGCGCACGACTTAGGTGGAAGTTTATAAAATTCGACAATAATTCACCGAATCTTCATCACCGTCGCTAACACGTGAAGTTGATCATGTGTATATTGCCCTGCGAGCTCACAGATAAATCCACTTACCTGGAAGGTTTTCCTCGTGACTCACCAGTCATGACACTGCTGCATTGTTGTCACCGTTCTCTCTCCTCGTTGAATGTACGGGCTCTTCATTCTGAGATACTCCAAAGCAGCTCCTACCAAAGCGCAACGAGAGAGACCCACCATTGCGACTGGACCAGTCGTACAGTATTGGACAGGGCACCCAAATGCATGAATCCGTCGTACAATATTGGAGGGTACTCCATGGACATGTTCGGGCGAGCGAGATCAACCTGTCGTACAGTATTGGGGTCGTACAGAATTGGAAGTACCGTTTTGCCCAGTGCGGGCGAGCGAGATTTTTTACATTTGGTCACCTGTCACGGATTTTGGGATCTGCCTCTCCAAGTGAAGTTGCAGACTCGATGTCGTTACTGTACAAAGACGCAGCAGCTGTTGTGGATAGAGTCATATCGCATGGTGTTGGCCTTAGGGAAGCTTTCTACAAGTCTAAGCTGAAGAGTACTAATCCACAGAAAGTCTACGCGTTAGTGTGCAAAACTGTTAAGTCCAGGAAACGTATAGAATCGGCGTTGCGATCAGCGGGTATTCTGGACACCCTAGGGGATCGCAGTCTCGGCCTCGTCATGGCCTATGACTTGATCTACGGTCAAGGCCTTCGCGGAGGCGGCAAATTGGCTCGAGTTTTGAACGAGAAAGCGGCTATTTTGAGGAAGGCGGTTAGCGATGACCAGTCCAGTAGCAGTGAGGATAAGCAGCCTGCTCAGCTCCCACGATATGTTCGTGTGAACTTGGCAGAAATCTCCAGGGAAAATGCTATCGAACAATTAGGCTCAGCTGGTATCAAATCCAAGGCAGATCCACTGATTCCTGATGTAATAATCTCAACACTGCCGTCTAAAGATGTGATATGATATTTCAGGTTATAACTGTAGATCCTTGGAATTCCAAGGCGCTCATCGAGTCTCCTCTGGTGAGAGACTTTACCCTCGTACTACAGGACCGTGGCAGCTGCTTGTCCGCGCACTCTTTGCTGGCCGGCGTTCAGCCAGGAGAGAAAATCACAGTCGTAGACGCATGTGCTTCTCCTGGTTCCAAGACGATTCACATGCTACAACTAATGAGGTATCGTAAGATAGAAGGTACTATGGTAGCAATGGAGCTTGATCCTAAGCGGGCAAAGGTGCTACTGGACCGTCTGGCAAAGGCTGGTTTCTTACCACGAGATGGGACGAGGACTTCTGAAGAAGTTGCTCATCTGTCTGCGGCGCACAGCCCTGATATCAGTGTTGAAGTACGTGTTGGTGATTTCATCAAGTACAGCTCTCCCGAGGTCACCCATGTAAACTTGGACCCGAGCTGCAGTGGTTCTGGATTGGTCGATGTTCACGCTGACTCTGAGAGTGTCGGCGCCCAGCGGCTCCGCAAGCTTTCATCATTCCAATGCCGAATGTTGGACCATGCCTTGACGGCATTCCCCGCTGTTCAGACCGTGTGCTACAGCACATGTAGTATCAAGAACGAAGAAAATGGCGAAGTTGTGAAGAAAGCTCTTAATAGACTGCAAAGCGGGTATAGACGGGAGTGGCCTTTTGAAGTGGGGTCCTGTTGGAAGGAGCCGACTCACGGCGCTCGAGACGTTCAAGTTCGACCTGAAGTGGATCACTGTCGGGGTTTCTATCTCTGCAAACTCGTCAAAGACGCTAGTGTGAAGCGTAGAGGTCGAGTGACGACGCTACTGGTGTGGGAGAAGTATCGGCTCCAAGTGCGTCTAAAAGTATCCTAAGAAGCACAAGCGCTCTTCGAGAGCAAGGGCATACTATTACCAAGTGATACTAACGTATTTCATCTACTCCTGTTTTTGTCTTGTCAATTATCCTCAATAAGAACAAGGATTGCGACACTCAGTCATGTCAAGGGAAATCCTGGCGACCACATACGTGCGGCGAGCGTGAAAACTTCAGTATTACTTGTCATCTTGGTGATGTGGTATTACACTATATGAACGGTGGCAATACGAGGCAAGTGAGTTTTCTTTACTGTGTACGGCTCCAAGATTGATGCTGACCGACAGCCTGTCGGCGACAGGATTTGGATCAGCCGATGTCCAGTATTCAGTAATCACATACAAGTCAACACTGTATCAGTGGAAACAAGCGGGAGTAAATGAGAATTGGTGATGTGTTCCATCACCAGGAAAAGCTTCGAAATTCCGTCAAATCAGGTTCTCAATCGATTCTAAAGTCGCCACCTTCAACACGGGAGAATTACCATCAGTGACACGCACATCCTCATTACAGTTCAATATACACATCCTAAAAACTGCTACCATAGTTGGTGTAGTAGCAGTGTTGGGTGGTGAGGCTCTGCCTGGGGTAGAATGGGGCACAGTCGTGCTGTGTCGCGGCAAGTCTATAGGACCAAGGTCGGAACCTACTTGTTCCTGATGAGCCTCATCTTTGAAGATAGAGCCAGTCGAAAGGTTGTCAAGTACTCGCAGCGGTGTTCGAATTGAGGGAGCATCACGATCACTGGAGCCCCCGGTGGGTATACTATCTCGTACAGTAGCGGTAGTTGAGGACGTAGATGTGTTATCGACATTAGCAGGCATCATTGTCCGCTGTTTTGATATAGTACTATAGTTGTAAATGGCAGAGAAACAATAAGGGTTTCAGTCGCTCGTTAAGCTCGTCACTATCGGTGAGTGATCTCCGACAGTCGGAGATCACTCTCTCGTCAACTGATGGCATGGATAAATATCTTTTGCATCACTTTTAGTCACTTGAGAGTGATGCAATTAAAGGTTAGACAGTCATTTTAAAAACGAGAGGAGTGTGGAGACAAGTATGGTGTCCAGACAGGTAGCGGCAGCGGGAATTGCAATCCGCGATATTCCCACCAATGATCTCCACCCCATCTTAGAAAGATTTCGAACCCTTCAAGGTTACCTCAGCAAGCGTAGGAGCAAGAGTGAAAATGAATGGAAGTTCGTAGTAAACGACAAGAGTCGGGTTCATGAACACAGATACCTCGAATGTGATCTCTCCGTGTTGAGAACAGTCCTGAAGACTGGACTACACAACCAAACTCATGTGAATCATCGGCACACGCAATCATGGCATCACAATGCAAACTGAAGCTAATCTGAATTAGATATGGGAATGCAATATAATCAACGAGCAGCTATCAACATGGGAACATTAATAGACTGCATCATGTCCGCCCAGACTGGGTTCGTGCTTCCGAATCCCTTGAGGGTGACGGTCATATCTTTGCCGTCTTCCAGGTTCTTGGCAAGAGCCTTTGGAAACTGAGCGGTAGCTCCACCGAGGGTAAACCAAGTCGCGGCCGCGAACTCAGTGTTTTTTCTGAGCTTGATGCCAAGAGAGCCGACAGACAATATTGCACCAACCTCCTCGTCATTCGAGTTTAATGAAGCAAGAAGCCTGCCCATATCCCATATAGTGAAGTTGGTTGGGTTGAAGAATTTGAATTTGCTGAGGTAGACCGCTTGCTCTATAGTGCTTTGTGCTGGTACGAATTGCATATCGAAGATCCGCGGCTGATTGTCACGGAAGTTGTTGAAGCCATCGATTTGGATATCTCTCTTGAGTTCCAAACCGGCCAAAGGTACCCACCAACTCCTACCACCGATATCAGATGCTCTAACTGCAACGACAGAGGATGGCTCAGTGATGATAGCCGAGCCGAACCTGGTGAATGCCGTCTTGTTTGTAACCACTATGAACACCGTCTCGTTGATGGTGGTGTGGCCACTACCAAGAGACATAACTGGTATCCTTATAGACGCGAATCTTGCCTCGTCATAGTACAGATTGACGGTGAATTCATCCAACTTCACCTCGAGGAGTGTCGGGTTATCAACACTGAACACTATGGTGACACCCAGACACGCACTAACGGTTGATCCAGCACAAGTTGTAATATTAGTCCCGTTGATGGCGACTGACTCCACGCTTACCATACCATCGTCCAATAGTCCTTGAGCCAATCTAGGACCAAAGAAGAATGTAAGTAGGAGCGCCACAGTAGCCACAATGGAAGTGCAACTTATAAGCAAGCAGCTCCGATAGCCATTCTTGTCGAGCCTGCCGAAGCAGTAGCGTTTGCCACCCGAATCGGCTCTAGCTTTGGCTCGGAGCTTCTGATGTCTGCATGCAAGTCGCTCCTTGTATAGTTCCTGTTCTTCGAGATCCAATTTACTAGGAGTATTGCTTCTGGGCCTCCTAACCATCCCTATAGTTGTGGTTGGAATGTTGTCATGATGATCATCAGCATGGTCGGAATCATAGAGCCTCGACGCATAGCTGTACTGTGGCATATCTTGGGCATACATCTCATGATCTGGGTTAGCTTTACCATAATACATTTTCAGGTAATCGATGATGAGCACTTACAAGCAAGAAGGACGATTCACTGAGAGGCGATTATTGCTGAGCAGTCCCCCCCCACATACAACAAAATATGGCAGATCAGACGGTGAAAATTCCACTATATCGTTGCAAACACGAGCTCTGATACTTAGGTCCTCACCCATGTGCTGAGACGCGCCAGCTCTTGTGGTGGATTGGCGAGGAACCGGCCTGGAAATGCAAGGACTACCATTGGCTGTTCACCGACCCACCACTACCATCGATGCCACGCAAGGCTTGTTTAACACTACCCGGGACGTCGGTTACTGATGGGGCATAGTCAGCATGGCCGGGCATCTCGGTCGAGTGAAGGCGTGCAAAGGTAACTGCGTATCTATTGGGACGGATGAAAGGATCAAACAATATACTCAACATTTACGTTACTCTCGATCTTCGGCATCGTCATCTTCATAATCATCATCCTCATCATTAAGCTTAGGGTTAAGCAATGAATTCCCTGGCTGTTGCTCTCTCTCGTTCAAACCCAGCAGTTCAGATATTCCCATTAGAACCTGTGCCGCTCTGTGACGCAATAAATCCGGTGATGACTTACGGCATGCATTATCTCTCCATTGCTCTGGACGGTAGGGTCACTCACGAATTTAGCCGCAGAAAGTAGGCAAACCTGTCGACCAGCCCTCATGAGCGCCTGCATCCTCTCGAATAGCTACGCACCTTCTTGTTCTCTTTGCCACCCATATTCCCCTTGAATGCTGACATCCACAATGACTTCACAACCATAACAGATAGTCCAGCTTGTATCTGTTCCAGGGTTGTAAGCAATGCCTTAGGACCATCTGGAACACAGTATCTACCAATAACGTCAATATTTACACTTTGATAGACTGAGGACCTAGTCTAAGGGTGGTAGCCGACTTACACGAACACACTCAGAGTTATCGCGAATTTCCTGGTTAGAGCAGCCGTGTTTTTCTTCTGCAACTTCGTCAAAAACACGGTCAATATACCGGCCAAGGAACTGAGGCGATGTTCCATCCCGTGCTAGTTTCAGACCATAATCGCTTTACTCTTTATAGGCAGCAAGCGGTAGGTATCGGAACATTGATACAATGAGCTCAAACGCCTGCATCTCGATCTTCCGATGGTTGAGGACCTGCGCCAGAGCAGGATATCCAATCAGCTTCTTCGTTACATTCCTACATATTGGAAGCGTTGGAGGATTGTCTGCATGTTACGTGTTATTTGCTCACCAAACTGGGCATTCTTCTTGAAGTACCTAAACTCAACAAATCCAGTGAGCTTTCCTACCCAAGTGGTACTACGAGCTGAAGAGCCTCACCAAGCCCGGTACGTTAGCAGCAGTCCTCCACAGACTATCGGTCAGCAACCTGAGGATACCGATGAGTGAAAAGGCACACGAGTAAAGCCGTGAACCCCACCGGTCGAACAGGGCACCGTATATCTGTGGACCTGCCGCTGACGTGGAGCTGTCTCCAGAGTCCAGAAGCAATCCGAGTATTTGAAAGCAATACCTGAACGAGGCATTCCATACTTCAAGCGTCCGGCTGGTTATGCACACTAACAGGGACCAACAGATGATTAGCATTAGATTTATTACGGAATGAAGTCCGCCACATTCTGTTCCAGGATAGAGCTGATGACCGGTAACAACGCCGACTCCACCTCGCCATGTTGGGCAGGAGCGAATTGTAGCACAGTACGCACCTGGAATGAGCATTCCTCCTCTGTGTTGTAAGGATGTTATTACAATAGAAGCAATGGCTTCAAAGAGATAGTGATTGAAAACGGCATCACTAGGATTTGCGGCCACCGCACGCAGTATCTGAATGTCCAAACGATTGAGCCAGGTTGAGCAGGGCTAGGCGGGCATCCAGGTGTACACATTCCCAACTATCCTCCTACCGTTGCCAGCTGCCCCAGTGTTGGTAATGCTATACTGAGAGCTCCTTCATTGAAGGTTGAAAACACACCTGCATCACCGTACGTGAGTCATAAGCTCGACACATAAGTAGCAAATGAGATAGCATCCCTTACGCATAACAAGCTTCATCTCATATGCAGACCGTGTGTTATCTGTAGCCAATATTTGAAGACAAGGTCCGACCGTTGGTAGTATCTGATTAATATGATCAGCCGGTAGCCTCGGTCGATCGATTATTAGGATGGTTACATTCTGTTTGAGCAGTTCCAGTGGTATTTTATGTTGCTTATTAGGTCCTTTGAGCAGGAGTAGTACAGTTAAGCAGTGTGCAGCATATGTATGGAGTACCTTCCAACACCGAGTTGAGGCCATTACATGATGCATGGTCGGTATTATTACAGTCACGGGTGTTCGGATATGGTTCGCAACAAGCGGTAGGGCTCGATTAAGTTGTTCAATGGGAAGGTGGTGTCGGAATACTGCTATATATCTGAGAAAGGCTGCCTTTCACTAACAGCGACTACTACCCCTATTACTTGAGGATGCTAGCTCTGAAGACTGCCCGACTGGGCTCCCTATCCGATGGTATTGCTTGCGAGAGCTCAGGCATCAACTGCTGTTCAAAGAAGGCTGGTACATCCACAGCTGAGTTCACTATCGAGACTCCTTTACTCCTCGTCTAGGAAGGCAAATGATGTAAGCAATGAGCATGCTATGACACTCCTTACTTGGGCCTTAGCCGCAGTTGCAATAATCAAGTACACACAAGCATCCCTAGCTCTCCAGGCATCCTCCGTTGATGAAGATCCGACCGATTGCAACAGCATTTGGACGTACCGGACCAGGATATCCGTCACCTGATTCCAAGGATCAATATCCCAGTTTACAGTCTAGCATTAAACCGATGCTAGTGCCCAACACTGGAGTTCACCAGCTCAGGCCACATTACCTGCTGCTCATACAACTTGCTAAGTCCCTTCACTAACTCCATTGCCGCTCGACGACGGGTATCTTGATCTGCACTCTCCATGTCCCTTCTTATATATTCCTGCACATATCTAACTTATCCGCAGGTTGGCAAAGATCCATTACTGTAGGATTGTCGAAGAAGTCTTCAACATCAGAGTCTCTAAGCTTGATATTAGGGAGAACAACGTGTTCACAGATAGCCTGTTGAACAAGCACACTGGATGAGGATCAGCAGTCCCATGTATTACTTGAAGGGAATTCGCCTCCTCAAAGGGACTTTTATCCCATTTGGTACTAGCCGCACTTGAGAGCAGTTTTATACCTGCTGATACCTGAGACAAGAGTTGGGTACATCCACCCACATTGTAATCCCCAACTACCAGCTGGTCGTTACTCCCATTAGGACTCGTTGAAACTAGCAAGGTCCACACCGACTTCACTACGCCACAGATATACCTTCATGATAGATGATGATGAGCATACACAATATGATGGGGCAAACGATCGAGCTATCTCTACGCACACCATGTGGGGAATGATCGAATCGTCCGTGGAGAAGTTGATCAGTATTACGGTTCCACTTGCTCCTGGTACTTATCGGCATATAGAGCAACATTCCTGCACACTTGGGCTTTGAGGTTCTCGATGGCTCCAGGAGTATCCTCGTCTACTGCTTTGAGGGCTAAATCAATGTATAGATAAAAAGGTCATAGCATCCAGCCTACTACCAGCTGGGGCATCCTGCCATTCCAGTAAGCGCAGAAATCCTTCGAACCAAGTAGCAGAGTTGTCTTCGTAATACTCCTGGAAACAACAGAGCGATTTACTTCAGTCTGCAGCAGCACTGAGAGTGTACTTACCGGAATGTCGACAACATTGAGATCGTAAAATATTTCAAGCTCCACAACGAGGAGTTTGGCTAACTTCGAGGCCTTTGCAGCTTGACCTGGCACAGTATACAAGGGGGTTTCTGAGGTGATGTACTACTTGCGTCCTTAAGTGCAGGCGAGAATATCTCTTGCATTGTCTGCCTGTAGAGAGCTAGATGAACCTGTAGGAGCAATAATAGCCAAGATGAGGAGCATAGTGGCCTAGACCGTATACAGTATCAACACATGTTGGATGAGTTACCTCCTGAAACTCCTTTAAGATATACTGTAGCTCCCTGAGTACCTCGTTGGATCTCACTAAGTATCGGTACCTATCACAGACTCATACGAACACCTTCATCCAAGTGAGAGGCTATAATGCTATAAATAATCCAGTTCTTGCTGCATATACCCTCCAGTGGAGACTCCTGTAAGCTCACTTATCGAACACAGTAGCTGCAGTCTCTAAGGCTCCGAACTGAACACCGTCATTGAGGTCTCCACTACTGGTCAACCGCTGTACAAGAGTGGGCAGCAGCGTAGGCCAGCCAGCAGGGAAATCTGGCAAGAGTATGAGCGAGCTTTCAAAGTGTTCAGGAGTGGCTTCTTACCAAGATCGCTGATGATTTTGATACTCTCTCGAAGCTGGGCCATGAGAGGTGCTGGTACAGAGAGCATCAGATCAACGAGATGTGATTTTATAAGGTTGCGGTTTTCTTCCGAGATCCCTCCATTCTGATGAGAGAATGATCATCATTATCCTGGACAGACCCACTGTTGGCAATAATACCTCATCAGGGGACTCCGGCCAGTGAGATTTGATGAAATTCTTGAAGTATATACTGCTTGCCAAACGCACGGGTAGTTGTTCGTTACCATTAGCTACTAGCTGTAGCAATGACGATGTGAGGACACCCCCCGCGGACTCGGCCTGTTAGAGATAACTCCTCTACTATTACAGGAATACCGTAACGGATTACATCCGTATATGGCAAACCCAATCTATGATACTACCTGCGTGAGCTTCTCTTCAGCTTGTCGCCGAATATGATAATCAGAGGACAACGTGGCTGCCATCACTTGCGACAACTCCATCTGGTTTACAGCCATGTTGAGGATTAAGAGAAGAAACCGTTTGGCAACTACCACAACTGGTAATCTGAGAGTAGCCCCTACCCATCAGTTGAGTATTATCAGATTATTCTACTTAACGCAACAAGCCCTGAACATCAGATGAAGGGGTCCTTAATGCATCTTCGCTGTTCGTTGCCGAACAGAAAGGCCTTCCTGACAGCGAAAAAAGTAAATCATCAACTATCCCCTCCATGTGCACCACTCAACCGGTTGATATTACTCTCCGCATAGATGCCCAACATGTAGAAGCTCCGACAAGGTATAAAAATTCAAGAGTTCAAGCAGTCAGAATAATGATGTGGGAAGTGTTCAAGAGCCCAAGGGACGTGGTGGCGAGAAACTGTTCTCGAATGGTAATCGACATTCAGAGTAGCGATGGGAATTGTATATCGCTGGGGGGGTTTCAGAGAAGTGGAAGGTAAGGCCCAGGGCACGATGGTGAGCATTACATAGCGGTAGCGATAACGAGTCATAGCAAATTTCCGAAGAGGAATATTTCTATAATCAGTGTCTTACAGACAATGACCTCGGGCACTAGTGATATAGGAGGCTACGATTTGGGGTCACTGAAAGGCAAAGAGGTCTTCCACCAAACCCTCTAAGGCTTTCAAAATTTCTTTGGCATTTGCTGTGTTGGATGAATTCCAACTTAGGACCTTGCGATGTGTTGAAGCTGTCTCACAACCTTGCGTCGCTCCCGGATATCACTCAAAGGAATACTCACGTACATGTATATATTCGGCTCCACTCAAGGCAACGATTATAGATAGTAGATCCTCTCAAGTTGAGTCGCCTTCGTAACTCAGTGCTCAACTTCCTGGTAGAT
>NW_003208364.1:181535-187433 GCF_000006405.1 Perkinsus marinus ATCC 50983 | reverse complement strand
CGATGCTAGTGCCCAACACTGGAGTTCACCAGCTCAGGCCACATTACCTGCTGCTCATACAACTTGCTAAGTCCCTTCACTAACTCCATTGCCGCTCGACGACGGGTATCTTGATCTGCACTCTCCATGTCCCTTCTTATATATTCCTGCACATATCTAACTTATCCACAGGTTAGCAGAGATCCATTACTGTAGGATTGTCGAAGAAGTCTTCAACATCAGAGTCTCTAAGCTTGATATTAGGGAGAACAACGTGTTCACAGATAGCCTGTTGAACAAGCACACTGGATGAGGATCAGCAGTCCCATGTATTACTTGAAGGGAATTCGCCTCCTCAAAGGGACTTTTATCCCATTTGGTACTAGCCGCACTTGAGAGCAGTTTTATACCTGCTGATACCTGAGACAAGAGTTGGGTACAGCCACCCACATTGTAATCCCCAACTACCAGCTGGTCGTTACTCCCATTAGGACTCGTTGAAACTAGCAAGGTCCACACCGACTTCACTACGCCACAGATATACCTTCATGATAGATGATGATGAGCATAAACAATATGATTGGTGAAGAGCAAACGATCGAGCTGTCTCTACGCACACCATGTGGGGAATGATCGAATCGTCCGTGGAGAAGTTGATCAGTATTACGGTTCCACTTGCTCCTGGTACTTATCGGCATACAGAGCAACATTCCTGCACACTTGGGCTTTGAGGTTCTCGATGGCTCCAGGGGTGTCCTCGTCTACTGCTTTGAGGGCTAAATCAATGTATAGATAAAAAGGTCATAACATCCAGCCTACTACCAGCTGGGGCATCCTGCCATTCCAATAAGCGCAGAAACCCCTCGAACCAAGTGGCGGAGTTGTCTTCGTAATACTCCTGGAAACAACAGAGCGATTTACTTCAGTCTGAAGCAGCAGTGAGAGTCTACTTACCGGAATGTCGACAACATTGAGGTCGTAAAATATTTCAAGCTCGACAACGAGGAGTTTGGCTAACTTACTGGCCTTTGTTGCTTGACCTGGCACAGTATACAAGAGGGTTTCTGAGGTAATGTACTACTTGCGTCCTTAAGTGCAGGCGAGAATATCTCTTGCATTGTCTGCCTATAGAGAGCTAGATGAACCTGTAGGAGCAAAGATAACCAAGATGAGGAGCATAGTAACCTAGACCGTATACGGTATCAACACATGTTGGATGAATTACCTCTTGAAACTCCTTTAAGATATACTGTAACTCCCTGAGGACCTCGTTGGATCTCACTAAGTATCGGTACCTATCACAGATTCATACGAACACCTTCATCCAAATGAGAGGCCAACAGATGCTATAAATAATCCAGTTCTTGCTGCATATACCCTCAAGTGGAGACTCCTGTAAACTCACTTATCGAACACAGTAGCTGCAGTCTCTAAGGCTCCGAACTGAACACCATCATTGAGATCACCACTACTTGTCAACCGCTGTACAAGAGTGGGCAGCAGCGTAGGCCAGCCAGCAGGGAAATCTGACAAGAGTATGAGCGAGCCTACAAAGTGTTCAGGAGTGGCTTATTACCAAGATCGCTGATGATTTTGATACTCTCTCGAAGCTGGGCCATGAGAGGTGCTGGTACAGATAGCATCAGATCAACGAGATGTGATTTTATAAGGTTGCGGTTTTCTTCCGAGATCCCTCCATTCTGATGAGAGAATGATCATCATCATCCTGGACAGACCCACTGTTGGCAATAATACCTCATCAGGGGACTCCGGCCAGTGAGATTTGATGAAATTCTTGAAGTATATACTGCTTGCCAAACGCACGGGTAGTTGTTCATTACCATTAGCTACTAGCTGTAGCAATGAGGATGTGAGGACACCCCCCGCGGACTCGGCCTGTTAGAGATAACTCCTCTACTATTACAGGAATACCGGAACGGATTACACCCGTACATGGTAAACCCAATCAATGATACTACCTGCGTGAGCTTCTCTTCAGCTTGTCGCCGAATATGATAATCAGATGACAACGTGGCTGCCATCACTTGCGACAGCTCCATCTGGTTTACAGCCATGTTGAGGATATTTGTAGACGTTTGGCAACTACTACAACTGGTATGTAGTAATAATCTGAGAGTAGCCCCTACCCATCAGTTGATTATTATCAGATTATTCTACTTAACGCAACACGCTCTGAACATCAAAGGGAGGGGGTCCTTAATGCATCTTCGCTGTTCGTTGCCGAACAGAAAGGCATTCCTGACAGCGAAACCGTAAATCATCAACTATCCCCATCCATGTGCACCACTAAACCGGTTGATATTACTCTCCGCATAGATGCCCAACTTGTAGGAGCTCCGACAAGGTATAAAAATTCAAGAGTTCAAGCAGTCGAAATAATGATCTGGGAAGTGTTCAAGAGCCCAAGGGACGTGGTGGCGAGAAACTGTTCTCAATCGACATTCGGAGTAGCGATGGGAATTGCATATCACTGGGAGGTTCCGAGAACTGGAAGGTGAGGCCCAGGAGATGATGATGAGGTAAAAGTATCGCATTGTATTTACTATACGAGGAACATGACTATGGGCATTACATAGCGGTAGCGATAACGAGTCATAGAGAAGAGGAATATTTTCTATAAGCAGTGTCTTACAGACAATGACCTCGGGCACTAGTGAAATAGGAGGCTACGATTTGGGGTCACTGAAAGGCAAAGAGGTCTTCCACCAAACCCTCTAAGGCTTGCAAAATTTCTTCGGCATTTGCTGTGTTGGATGAATTCCAACTGAGGACCTTGCGATGTGTTGAAGTGGTCTCACAACCTTGCGTCACTCCCGGATATCACTCAAGTGAATACTCACGTACATGCATGTATTGGGTTTCACTCAAGGCAATGATTCTAGATGGTAGATCCTCTCAAGTCTAGTCGCCTTCGTAACTCAGTGCTTAACTCCCTGGTAGATTGAGGGACACAGCTGTGGACTCACGACACAGTACTAACGGTGTACAACGACTAAGCATTCGATACAACAGTTGCCTTCAACTACCACAAATCGTTCAGTGACCTCGATACTCATTGTATGGATAATAGCATACCCCCGATCACCGGAGCAGACATCAATAGTATGGTCAAAGTGGATATCACTGAGGGTAAGCCGGTAGAGAGGTTACCCATAGTCCATTATTATGCAACTGGGAAGGAGAGGATGATCGATCTCGTGAGGAAATGAGCAGTCTTGCATCAAGGTCATCGGGGGATCCTGTTCAGATTAAGAAAGCTTCCCCTGTGCTAATCTTCGCTGCTTTCCTCCTCACATACAACTTATTTCTACTCTCTGATACGAGGCTAGACTACACAGACCTTAAGCGCCACGTAATGCTACATGGCTCTGGTATGATATGAACCTTTCACGATACAGCTAACCTCTAAATTGGAGCGTCCCACGTCTGCGATTGACGTCGAAAATGGGGAACCAAGAAGTGTCCCGGCTCTCAACGAGGTAGTATATTGAAGGCTCCCGTCCTCCCTCGAGGTAGAACTAGCCCAGGTTCAGTCAATCGAAACCTTCTGGGACTATCTATCAGATTTGCTCCTGGATAATCTGTTTGTGGAGGGCATCGTCCCAACAACTATCTACACTGCTCTTGCTGGGAGTACGGCTAGGTCTATGTCTAGGAGCAAAGGCCCTGCGCCTAGATACTGCTCCGAAAACGTCTACCACAGATGGAGGCATACTCATTAACGATGAAGGCTTGATCGATAGCATAGCCTTCATGCGGCCGATTGATGAGAGGCAGTATAACAGATTGTTGGGTGCAGTCCGCATCCGTAGCACACACATTCCTGGTACAGAGCATGATGTTGCAGCATGCGCCCCTTACAGGAACCCTTCGTGTTAAAAGTGGTGAGGGATGTCGCGTGGCAGAACCCTTCAGTTCATACTTCGACTACTGCTACGCCCCGTATGACAAATCGCGAGAAGAAAGGTCTGCCTCTCTCTTTTCCTGAGCTTCATAAGCAAAACTACCTTCTTCAGTGCCACCTACGACGCGATCGCTAACAATCAGCCTATCATGTATACTGACGCGGGCGGCAACAACCCTGTATATAAGAGAGCAGATTATGCGGGAAAGATAGCTAAGTGATTCCATATCCCAGCGGAACTCTCTCACGTCGTAAATGCGAATCTTGCGAGGTACTCCAGCAGTGGGTACGTTACTATCATACCTAGCAACCGTAGTGATCTACACAAGAATCGAGAAAGCTGACTATGGGTAGGTTCTGAGGCGGCACAAGCCCTAGCCGTACTGCAGTCTTCACACTATATTGATATAGCAACTCGGGCTGTATTCGTCGACTTGAACGTGTGGAACTCCAATCTTGGTTGCTTCGCGGCTACACGGATAGGGTTTGAGGTGACGCTGACTAGTACGAGTTCTCCTGATCAGGTGGTCAGGTAACGGCATCTGGACTATGGTATAACAGAGTGCAGTTGTCGATACTTAACTTGCGACACATAAATCCATCAGCATTGAAGCAACCAGGAGTCCCTAACTCTTCGCTTTCGAGCTCCCTATACCTCGTCCCTCAGGAACGGATGCTTGTCGCTGTCGAGATTATGTTGTTCCTCTTCGCCCTTTATTTTATCTATCAAGAAATATCGTATATGAGAATACTGAAGATACGGTGCAATGCGACATGCTATTGTGACCCAGGGTGGTTATTCGTGTCATAGGTACTTGAACAACTGCTGGAATCTCCTCAACTGGGCGAACCTCATTCTACTCCTGGTAGCATTTTCCCTGTGGCTGAAGGGCATGGTGGATGCATCTGACTTGGACTTCAAAGTCGCCTCGACCGACACCACGCAGTATGTGGACCTCCTCGTAGCTTAGTGCTTCGCTCTTTCGGTGTGATTCTGTCCCTGCACTTAGCCGATTGCCACAACAGTACAGCTTACAAGACGGATACATGCCTTTAACATAGCCCTTACATGGGTGAAGGTCTTCAGATTCCTAACTTTCCTCCCGTGAGTCATGAACAAGTGGTCGAGGCTTATTGCTGCTGCCGTAGTTTCCGTACGGTAGTTGCTATTGTACCGCGACAGGTACGTCAGCACGCTGGTATCGACGACCCGTAAGGCCTGGCAGCTCATTGTGTCATTCCTTGGATCCCTCGTTGTGGTAGATAGTATCGACTGAATACTCCAACCAGTAACCACTCAGCGTCCTCATTATAGGTTTTACTGGGCTTCAGCGTAGCCTATGTAGTGGGTTACGGTGAAGTCGTGCCACAGCTAGCTCTCGTTGGTGACGCGTTCTTCGTCTTTGGTCGTATCTTTATCGGAGGTAGAACCGATGACCCTAGTGGTAACATGCACTGAACATCTCTAGGTCCTGGGTTTGCGACTATTGCCGATGCGTCCTTCTGGGGTGCCTCACTAGTCTTCTTGTACGAGAGATGCTTGTATGACAGGTATAATGCTGATGATGCTCCTCGTTCTAGATTCGTCGTCGCTTCCTGGTTCCTCGGGCTCCGTTACTTGTATGCAATCATTGCCTACTTCGTTTGCTCTACACGATCCACAAGGTATGTGGAGCGGTTCTATTGGAGGTCTAACTCCGCTGTCAGATGGAATACCAACGATGGACCCAATAGCATCGTGGATTCCGTCCTAGCGAGAGCTGCGTCCCTGAAGGATTATGTTTTTAACTCCTTCGATTGGGTCAATTTCATGAAAACGTATAGCATATAGATCGGTGCTCGCTTGCTGTTGGAGGAGCTCAGCTCAGGAATCTGCAGGGACTTTATGCTCGATGGTATCTTCCTCGGCTGCAACACCACCAATTCAGGGATGCGGCAGACACCCACAAGAAGATGGGGAAGGGAAAAATGATACAGCGCCGCATGCCTGTAGA
>NW_003208364.1:174161-181435 GCF_000006405.1 Perkinsus marinus ATCC 50983 | reverse complement strand
ATAGTTAGTTTAGAGCCACGTTTTCTAGGCATATACTTCAACTCCGTGACACGATGAGAGCATATTATGTCAATGTTGGCCACACCAAAGAGATGTTGAGAAAATCGCAATAATAACCCGTGGATGATATCGCGGGTCGATAATCGTCCTTCAGTCAACTTAGACAACTTCTTGATGTGCTTCTCGAGTTCCCTCAGTGCCTCCGTATAGCAAGTCATTACAGTTGCCGAGTTGGCAATAACATGCTTCAACTCGTCTTTTTGATACACCAGATAGCACATACCCAACAAGACAACTTCAGACCCATCAGCCCGCTCCAACACCGGACGCAATTGTCCACCACGATTTTTACAAGAACAATCAATGATTCCGCACCCAATCAAGTCTTGGCATGTGGCCTCATCCTCTAGATTACAAACGAAGTGCTTCCAGTCGAAGTTACGTACCCCACCATCCTCGCATGCTATAGGATGCTTCGGGAACTTGCTGGATTTCCTCGTAGGAGGCTGTAGCGCTCCATTAATCCACGCATGAGGGTTCTTCACGATATCTCTCTGTTTCCGTAGCTTCCGCATTTTACTCTGGCCGAAAACCTCGCCTCGTATTTCTGGAGAGTGTGCGACGACCGACATTCAAAGTAACAAATAAGCGGCGAATAAGCCAAACTTAGGAGTTGAAGTGATAACTGTTCGAGACACGTGCTTACAAGAACAGGCGATTCTCTTTCATACACAATGAACACAACACAACGAGTCCTAGAATTATCTACAGTGCAAATGAGATTTCAAATGTTGCACTGACAACCATGCCTATCTCCGATAGGGCCGTAGACGATATGATACGTGCGACCAGCAGTCGAATGTAAGAGAAGCGGAGAGAACAGGGAGCTAGTAGATAGGCTCTCTGGACTGTCCCAATAATGCAGTTGGAATTCCAAGGTGATAATAAAGAGACCAACATCACTGAGACGAACTGAGTTAGGGGGAACGACTCTCATGAAATTTCAATAATCTAATACTCTACCCTGATAGCATGCTACACCACCTCAGTCTCCTCACCACAACCCGGTTTAGTTTCTGCATCAGCAACGGTGCTTTGGTCGATAGGCGGTGCTGCCACAGTAGTCGAAGCCTCAGCCGATCTGTCCTCAGCTGCGCCTGGCCCTCCCTGATCACTCGGAGGGAGACCACTGTCTGGAGTACTCATGGCGGAGCCATTGAGAGAAGGAGAACTGGTATAACTTTGGTGATGCTCCCCCGACCCTGCCGCAGTATTAAAAATCTTATTCGGCTCTCCTGAACCACCTTGAGGAGAAGTCTGCAGTTGTCCGCTCGCATCGAACCTCGCTGAAGGCAATGTTGGCAAGGTGAATGGTGGTGGGCTGGGCCTATTGGGTTCATTAAATGGCACGTTTTGCCTGAGAAGGAAAGCTCATGCTAGAACGAGAGTGGATATACCGTGCCGTAGTAAGTGACTTAGATTTGCATTGCCAATTGTCGGACTCATCTGTGCCGTTTGTGGCAGTTGCGGATTCGCCTCTGAAAGGTTGCAGACTCAAGACAAGTTGTAACATAAGAAGATGGTACATCATCTACCTCCAAAGCTATCCTGCCTGAGTACTGGGAAAAGACTGGGTACTGAGCTTGCGGAGGGCACAGTAGCAGAGAATGCTCCTAGATGTATGGGTGATGCAGATGCCGATGGCTGCTGAGTTCCACTCGTGTCCATGGCACCAGTAGCCGCTAGTTGTTGCAATAATGCTATGGTGTTCGCGGAACCCCTCGAATGGTCCACACTCTGGAACTGATTGGAGGCCTGACAGAGCATCATTTAAAGCAACTTCGATGCCCTCGACACTACTACCCGTTGCTGTTGTTGTCGTTGCATTTGGTAGTCGAGTTGTTGTTTATATAGATTGCACTTAGCCAAAGTACGCTGTAGGGCTGCATTGACGGCCTGGTTCTCAGCCTGTAAACGTGTTATATCAGTATGTTGATGGAGAGCAAGGTCCTTCAATTTGATGTACCTGATAGACCAGAAGTCCATGTACGTGTTGAGGCATAGTCTGTTGACTTACATTCCCTGCAGAGTAACAAGCTCTCTCAAGGCCTTACTCTCTGCAAGGGCGGGCTGTGGACTTGGGGTCGTCGTCGTCGTTGCCTCAGCAGGAACTCTCTTCTCGACCCTGAAAACGGAGCATGATCAACAATTCGGTCTTCAGGCTGCAGACCGAGAACATGCCAGTGAAGAATCTACCCACTTTAAATCAGGATGGAACTCTGGCTTTAGCTTCTTCAACACCACTCCAGATGAATGAGCTGCCAGTATCGCCTCGCGCAGCTCCTCTGTTAAGGGGATCACCCTTCTATGCTCCGGAAAGGCGCCTTGGCTCTCCGTCTTACTCCGTTTAGCCTTTCCACCAGCTGAGTGCTTAGTCTGAACAAGGAATGCAGAGGGTCGAGAACAGGTCCGGGAATGATCGACAAATGAACAAGCCATACAATATGACCGACTAGTCGCTGATAGGGATCAATGACATCGGATCTCGGATGATCGCAACAGCAGCAGCAGCAGAGTGTGTTCGACTAGAGTATTGGCTCCTACATCTTACCTCCTTCCTCCGGGGGCTATCGATGGTACTGCTATCCCGACTACCCCTCCGACTACCCTTCTTGGTCTTTGTCTTGATTGCTGAGGTCTCCTCATCTGCATTGGCGACCTCATGCTGCTGCTGAGGAGGAGGAGTTGTAGTATCCATCGACACACGCTCTCGACGTGCTTTTGGAGTAGCCTTACGGTGCACCATAGGGAATGATAATGCACTAACAAGAAAGTATGGAAACATAATAGATGCATCCTCTGAACATTCAAAGAGGTTCCCATGTTGGGAATCCCAACAGCAGCCAAGAGATATGAGTGGCATCCAAACCCACCACAAGGACGACGACAACGACAGCACAGAGGACGAGGACACCTCGTCCTTTGTTCAGAAACCCCATAACGTAACTCAGTGGGGACGTCTAAGACAACTAATTGCCAACTCGCATGCTGCTTCCTCATCATCAGCATCGTTCTCCTCCTCCTCGTGCCCCTTGCAGCAGGATTCTGGACTCCTATCTGCTCGTGCACCCGCGGCGTGCTCTTGAATGACTCACATTATATATGCGGGACTTATAAGCTCCTTCTCGACAACTAGGATTTTATAATAGGACGGACTTCTCGTCGTTCTAATCCCTTTTCAATGCTACCACATTATAATATCCATGCCCCGAACTATAAGAGTACTTCTCAAACACGCAGGGCTTTCCATAGTCTTGGATCCCATATGAAAAGGCACGAGTAATACTACATTCACAGCGTCTTGCATCATTCGCGAGAGGTGGAGGCATGTGTGAACTACTGAATCTCGAGAGAATATGATTATGTTACTAACTCCAAAGCCCAAGTATGTTGGTAGAAACGTATGTCAAAGCTTGATGACGTCCGACAAGGCAGTAAACATCATATCAACTGCTTGTCTATTGCTTGCTCTTTCGAATCTTCTCTGGAGGAGGCTGGGAGTACATCTCCTCCCGTTCCCTCTTGCGCTGTTCAGATACCTACAAAACCCCGAGCATGACCACTACCGCGCTCAGGGTCGGCGGCAAGTCACCTGTTTCTGATGTTCGCGTTTCTTGGTCATCTCATTGGAATGTTTCTGATCCTTCGAGAGGAAGTATTCACCGGTCTCGATCTGAATATCCTCCTTGCCTGTGAATGGAAGAATGCATGCCTATACTGATTCCGTCCGTACGTCTTACGAGGTAATTGCTCAGGAGGGAATAACTCCTTAGATTTCTTGGCAATCTTCTTTTGCTTCTTACGCTGTACCTATCAACCATCAGTAAGAAGGAAACCGCTGACCGAAGAACGAGATCGCAACTATAAGTCATAGCGTGTCTAAGTACATTCCGATTCTTGAAGTGTGGTAGGAATCGATCCCAGTTCTCATCCTTGAGATCCTCATTCTTCTCGAGCTCCTTCTTAATCATCAACTCCTTCACATGATATACTGGGTGAACATTGTGGAAGCAATCTTCAACTATCCGACGGACCTGCTCGGAGTGATAACGATCAGGAAATGGAGCCGGCGAGCTCACTTGTTTCAAGGCTTTGTGAGTACCCATGGCAACAACAGTTTGTCCTTGTACCAGAACATAGCACTGAGTTAACAGTTCGATGGCTTTCAGTGTACCTTGCGCAATAGAGCAATAATATTCTATGCTATGCTCTCACACTCACTTCCATTAGGCCCAACCAAACGTTGTCGGCGTTTCACAAACTTCTCTTTATTACGAACGAGTCCGCCAGTCTTAATGATATCACAGAACCTGATCGACTTTAGATTCTTGAAAGACCCAGAAGGTTAGACACTCTGAGGACTATCGATAGTCCCCTCAACCCACTTAACACACTGAGAGTAACCCTTGACTATTACATGTTATCATCCATAATCTTCTTTGCTTGTGGGAGAGGAACTGATCGTGCAAGGAGCTTGATGAGATCCCGAGCTCGTATGATCGCATAAGGGTCCCACGTCTTTCGGGTAGTTCGTACCTGTACAAGAGCGTGGGAGAGTTAGACCATAGAAGCAGCAGGACGGCTACTGTCATTGAACCCTCGACCAAGTTGAGCTCGGCTTTGATCTCGAAGGGAGCAAGCACTTGTTTAACATCAGGCCATACTTGCTTTAAGTAGTTCTCACGATACTGAAATAGATGGTGTATCAATATCACTGTACACAGACGATATGCACTGCTACCTGGGGGAAGAGAGTCGCGAAGCTGCTCTCCTCGAGGAGACCTGATGGGTTATCCTCTTTGGCGAAGGATTCATATTTCCAGTGATCGATTCCTTCATGATCCCAGGGTTTATCACGACGGTACCTGTGTACGTATACTAAGTTCGATACTACCACTACCAATAGGTTGTACTTATTCTTCTTGGTCTTTTCATCATCCGCGGCACTCTCCTTGACAACAGATTCCTTCGTTACTACTTTGTCATCCTCTGTAGCCGACATGATAGGAGACCTTAACAACACTGACTACCCCCAACCTCAGGACCAGAGGCATGGCTCAGCGACTTAACACGACTCAGTGGTGGGTTATCAGTGCTGGGGAGGTAGCACGTGAATCAACGCAGCATGAAGAGGAGTATGTGATGTTAAACATGAGTGAACCACCGAGCCCTCGGTGTATGCCGCACAAGGCTATGACTATGATACTCTTGTGGTAGCGACATGGCCGCATCGGACCTTTCCGCCTCGATAGGAGCAACGGTCGCCTTTGGTTGGCCCCCATTACCAGTACCCAATGGCGGTAAGGATAACTCCGTAGAGTCACGAGCCGTCTGTGGCATCCTTTCCGAGTCAGGTACCTCTCGGCGACTTCGGCTTTCCCGAGCTACCACAATACGATAAGGAAATCAGTATCGGAGCTACACACAATCCCTTACCACTGTTTGGGCCTCTGCTGAAGTCTACATCTATCATGCGGAGGACGGCTTCTCTTGGACTCGGTAAAAGTAGACTCACAAGAGGCGACCGCCGATACGGTACCGGTACCAGATCGTTGTAGTCGACGAACATACTACCATGGATGCTCTGATCCAATACCTGCATGCACGAAGCGTATCAGAGAAGCCTAACGCGAACCCCCAGCTGGGGTGTCGAAGCACGCACCCGCTTGTCACTACGTCCATAGTCATGGACTAGCTTTCTATGACTTCTCGGTAACCTCGCCCGTTCATGAGCAGCTTCCACAAGTTCCCGCACCGAAGGGGATACAATTTTCAGTCTGAACTGTTCTCTCTTGCTCAGCACAGCCTCCTCACCTGGGGAATCAATGATTCTTACAAGAGCTACTTGGAGGATTCCCTCACCACCTTCCGCCGGAGCCGGAGTAGCAGAGGCTTTGGACTGTGCTGATCGGAGCTCCTCAACAGTCTCCTCGAATGTTCGCTTGCGCTTCGACTCAATCTCTTCCAGTCTCTTCAATTTGAGTTCCCGTCCATGCATATTATAACTTTGATAAGTACTATGATCCCGAGTGACCGTGCTATGTGAACTACCTCATCGACTTGAATAATCTGTGCAGGTCGGCAGTAATAAGTTGATCAACTCTAGGGGATGTAAAGAGCCTGCGTGGAGGATGATATTCCTGTAGGCATCCCATAACTACTCGACATACGAAGAAATACCTGAACACATGCATCCAGTACAAACAGGAACATCTTCCCTACAGGGTCTCAAACATGTTCTGGTTAGGGAAGTCGTGCTCGTAACTCAGCTGCACACCAAATTTCCTTCGCCAACGGATCTGTCTGGTCCTCGCTATGCCTCGCTTGCAAGAGCCTACCCGCAGGACTAGCTCACAATACCTACACAAATTGGATACTCATCAACAGGAGGTATACCAATAGCCTCACATTTGGGATACGCGGGCCATACTTTCCTTCACTTGGGCGGCCAGTCTCATAGACTCAGCATCAGGTAGAGTATGCGTTGGGTTCGGATCATAAAAGTGCTCTTCTATGTTGGTATTCCTGGTATTCCATCGAGACGGTCCTCGCGACTTGCGCGTACTATCGCCGCCACAACACCGAAAAGTGCCTGAACATGATACCAGCGTCTATGCACTATGAGGAAAGTGAGCCTTCCTACATGGTATAGAATATCTAAGGAGTATGTTGTGCCGTTGGAGGCGTATGAGACTGAGGAGCCATGGGATCATAACGCGAGACCGGACCACAGCCTTGAACTCATTAGAACACGAACTCGATCGTCCTTAGCTCGATCGGGCCCTTCCATTATGGATAGACCTGACTTGCAGCCGCTAACTTGGACCCACAGGTGTCTCTTGATGATGACTACCTGCTCCACCTTCGTCCGTACTTCAACTTCCGCCTCGTCCTTCTCGAGCGCTCCTACTCTTGAAGCTACGCCACTATATACACGGGGGACTCGTTGTCGGGATTTGAGGCTTTTTCTCTCTGTGGGAGGGGGGCCAGCCATGCAGTTTGAGTGTAAGCCAGTTAGATGGATGCGTCGCAGAACGATTGCACGAACGATTGCAGATTGTGCAAAATTATCCGAAAGTGGGATGTAATTACCCGAGCATAACCGCCGATCATCTGTGTGTCCAAGTCTGGTAACCGCTTCGGCAGACTTTTCGAACAAGAGTTTACATGATGGAGAACGAGAATTAAGAACTCCTAGTGAATCAAGAATTGAA
>NW_003208364.1:170529-174061 GCF_000006405.1 Perkinsus marinus ATCC 50983 | reverse complement strand
ACGGGCCGATGCCTTGAAGCAGCTGAACAAGGAAATTGTTGACAAACGGCAACGGCAGATAAACGTTCAAGTGGTTTTGTTTAATCGTTCGCGAATAGAACATGTCGTATGTGTTATACAGACTCGGCATTCGCAGCACTTGGCTGAACTACGTAGAAAGCGTAGTCAATCATTGGAACTCGCATGTAATGAAAGGGCCCTCGCTAAAGAGGAGAGAGCTAGGGAATGGGTGACTGAGATTCCATCCGATGAACCGCAAGAGCTACCTCCCAGGAACGGCTGGAAGCGTCGAGAAACAATAATGAGGCTGCGAGAGAGCGCTATCGACGGGAACGAGAGAGGAAGCGCATCATTGAGGTGACCGACACTTGCTCGATAGCTATGGATCTACTCAACCTTTTCTGTTGCATCGCCATCAAATGCACCTTAGGACGTGCAAAAACCATTCTTACTCGCAGAGGCTAAGCAAAGGGCCGCTATCAAGCTGCAAAAGGAAAAGAAGCTGGAAGATGCCCGGGCTGCGGCCCATGAACGGGCGGTGCTCAAGGAGCGACTTTCCAGTATAGACACTGTGAGACAAAGCAATATAAAAGCGAAGGATGAGGATCGCGAGCGGCGGATGAAAGAACAGGCCCTGATGGGAGGGTCGGAAAGTCTGAGCTTGGACGATCCATTTTTTACGGCAGAATCGAGGGAGGTAAGACTAACTATGAATGAGCTGCTACCGTCATTTGCAGGTTGAGACTCACGGAAATGGCGCGACACAGGGCTATGGTTTGGTCCGAATGGAGGAGGTCCTTGCGAAGGACCACGAGAACCCAAGAGACAGGAAGTGCCTCGTTAACACATTTGGTCGATGGGTACGAATGATAGGCCTATCTATAGGTTTGCAAATGATGCGGAACACAAGAACTCTCATAAGGAGCGAGAAATAACAGAAGATAGACGGGAGCAAGAAACTCTACAGAAGGGTTTGAAATACAGAGAGATGGAGGAAGTTAGACGACGTGAGTGAGGGTGCTTACATTGCCAAATGAACTCCGCTCGTCAGTTGAAGAGTGGAAAGCCTCTGAACAGCAGCGCAAGGAAAAGAACGCCCTTATACGATCCGAACTGGAGAGATGCCGCGACGAAACCGTTCGGGCCACACAGGCTAAGAAAGTGACGGTATTTTAACTTTCGAGATCCGCTGCAGGCTCTCTTGATGTAGATCTCCGATTATGAGATAACGAACCGCTTAGAAAAGGCCCGTGAGCAGAAGGAGAAAGAGCGAGAAACTACTCGCAACTCACAGTTACATACACGACTTCGAAGTGTTTCAAATGCTATGGCCATCCCACACTTGATTGCTTGATCAAGTCTCCCTCATTAGAGTATGGTTGTGTTCCGGTGAGGAAGGAAGAGCAACCCGGAACTTGATTGAACACAACATTCAGTCGTAAGTCTCGAACACTCCTTGAGGAGTCCGTACATAGGAAAGTAACTACATAAACGTCTATCGCACAGAAAACCGCCCAAAAAGGCAGCATATAGGAACAGGTGAACACCCAAAATTTCTTCGGAGTTGTAGTAAAAAAAGTTCAGTAGTAAAATATCTATCCACGGAGGCTCCCACCACGAGTCGGTTCAGGGATACCCTTGCACTCAAACTTGTTGGGCACAACAGTCGTGAGATACTCGTATAGCGACTCGTAGTTGCAGAGAGACCTGTAATAGACACATCATAGCAAACTGTCCGAAACATATCACGATGAATCACACTCGAACGTAGTCACTCGATCAATCCAAATGAACAACATTCACTTGCATCTCATGGGAAGTTTCTTACTTGCCGCGACATTCCTCGATGGCTTCGACAGAAGTCACACGACCGTTATAGATCCAGCGGGCTTGATTGTCAGAGTAGATCTCCAATATCAACGCGGTTCCAAATGGAGGCCAGTACTTCGCACAGGCGTTACCAGAATCCATCCCTGAAAGCCACAGTCAAACAGATACACATGAAGCGTGCTTACACTTCAACTGGAGAGTATCAGTGAGGGAGTTAGCCGGACCAGTATCGTGACCAAGATACAATGAGAAACGCCTGTCGGGAATGCTCAAGTCTTCGAGTACGTCCTGAAAGAATGTGTGCAATACATAGCAGACAAAAATTCGCCAAAAAAGGAAGTCGTAAACACAAGACTCCACCAACACTCAAACTCACCTTGATCAGAGGACCGTATGCGAGTCTGCGCAACTCCTCCGTAGTGCCATAGCGGTTGTTTAACCAGAACCTACAGTGGCAGATATAACATCCGTGGCTTTTGCGCTTCGACTGGCTTACGTAGCATCCTCCTCAACACGCTCGAATAAAGGACTGGAAGTACCAAGGCCAAGGGGAACATTCTTGGGCTCGCTAGGAACAGTTGAGCAAACATGACTTGTTAAGCAGTCCTGAAATCCGTGCAATCAGAGAACCACATAACTTCTATATCAAAACTTACATAAAGACCAGAGTATAGATGCTCCATATCCTCCGGGTTCTCAGTACTGAAGTCATCAGGGCGACCAGTAACGAACCCCATGAAAGCACGCTCGAACCTAGACCTCTCAACACGGTCCTTGGCTTCAGCAGAATCGTAGAATACTTTCAAGGCGTCATTAAGGCGAGGACACACCTAAGAGAATAGAAGCTGAGCACGGCGATGCCTCGAATGAATATCCAAATATGCGCCGTTCCAATCACCTGAGCACTAGGGGTCATAGTATCTCTCTGACTATCAGGGATGATGATCTCGAGGTTCGAAGGATCCTCTGAGGGAAAGTCATATGTCTAGACTCGCATGACCAGTAACGGGAAGAGTATAATCACTACACCTACCAGTCATAATATCGGGGAACATTCCCATAGCAAAAGCCTCGACACTCTGGTACACTCGTGGAACATCGGTTGAACGGAACATCACCTGGGGCTCACTCGGGACCTGATGTACGAGAAGACATGAGCTCAATCAAAAGATGAGAACAGCAGAATCGATCAGTGAGACTTACATCGTCCAAATCGAGGGCAGTTTTGTAGGAAGCACCAAACTGCTTTCCGTTAGCAAGATGCATCTGTACTCCAGCGTCAACGAGCTGACCTGATAATCAGAAGACAATCATAAAGTAAGAGGCCGTTACAGAGAGACTCACCCAGTACACAGTTGTCTCCCGGTAAAACACCCTCCTTGCCACGAATGCGGGTGAAGGCAGGGGATCTTCCACCCGAGGGACTATTAGTGAAGCCATAGAAGGTCTCAGTGGGACAGGTATATCTGAATAAGATTGAGACGAGGTAAATAATACCTCCTATACATCATAGCGCACGCTACCTAGTCTCATCTCCAACCCAGCACGTCATGTCATGCACGGGCATTCGAGCGCCATGACGGGCAAACACCAGAACACGCTCCTGAAAACGATAAAGTCAAGTGATGGTGATTCCGACATCATCATATGAGATCCTACCAGTTGAGCTCCAGAATCATCTTCACGAGGAGGAACACTATCC
>NW_003208364.1:168919-170429 GCF_000006405.1 Perkinsus marinus ATCC 50983 | reverse complement strand
AGCCATGCAAGAACTCACGTTCGCACTTATGTGGGCCTTGTCGGTGAAAAGGGTCAATCTCAACTGAAAAGAAGAGCAAACCAGTTCTCGATCGCGGTCAGGCGCCCCAAATTTGATGACAGAACTAATCCTCAGAGACACCCACATGCCTATCCTGATCAACTAAGAGTCCTACCTCGTTTCGATAGCTGACAGCTACAACCCCGTTGGCATTGTTAGTATAACCAACAAGTGAGGTTACTCGCCGGCCGCAGAAGGTCCTTTCGGCTTTGGGCCCCGGCACGTTAGCGAGACGCCAAGATTTCCCAGACGCATACTTAGGGCCGACCAAACGAGTGATGGTGAGAGTCCGCAATAAGGGCCAATTGCAGGCCCACATAGTAATGTAGGATAGTACAGCCCCTAAGACCAGAAGGACTTGTATCCCACACATGCTCGCACACTTTCAAGACTACCTATCATCAAGGGGGAACATTTCAACCGCTGTGTTGCGTTTTGTATTGCCACGATTCTGTCGAGGGCATGGAGCTCAGCAACGGGTAAAGGTACCTGCATTCCATGAAGCGGATTTCAGGGGACAAATTTCTATGTGGAACCCACTCCGAACATTATCGAGAAATTTCTCCGCTTCGAGAACATCTTGGACCCTGTCCTAAGGTTGACGGTAAATGAGAGTCCCAAGCCGAGGCTGCTAATTTCCTCGTTAGGAATCTGAAAAGCAGGAGAGCTCTTCTTGATAATGCATCATCATAAGATTGGATCCTGTCGAACAGTAGGTCCAACTTGAAAGCAGTCCCTTCGTGTACCATAGAGATTTCATGTTTGGAGCTCACATTGGCCTGACGATGCAGATACTTCCTCGACGCACCGGCTATAATGGCAATTAGAAAATCGTTAACCGTGACATGTAAGGACTCGCAGATAGCCTTAACTCGGTCAAGAGGAATTGGTTCGCATAAACGAACCTGCCGACAATCTGCATGTCTGACAATGACGCTGAATAAGCCTTACTTGTCTATCACCACGTAGTTCTCCGCAAGGGTGGAAAGGATTTCTGGGATCACTTTTAAAATAACCATAAGTCAACTCTAACAGGGCAAAAGGAAGCATGCAGATCCAAGATAATAACCATCGCAATCTGAAAGGAATCGATACAGTCAAAAGGTATGAGAGAAGACTCGCAAGAGACTTGCGGCAAACCTTTGATTACGAAAACATATCCGCAGGTCTTGATCGAGGGCGCCAGTGTGACACAGCCTGGGGGACCGTGTCACCATTCACACTCGGCATGGTCATATCCAAAAGCGCATTCATCAAGGTGAAGCCGTCACCAAGTACGTGATGCAAGTTAAATATGAGACTTGTGCGAGTGAGGACTCGCTGAGCTACTTCAACACGCTCATTTACCTAACGCAGACCAGACGTTGCCCCCGTGTACCCATGCATAGGGCTCCCACCATAAACACGCGCCACGGTGGAAGGGACTTCTCGAAGGGCTGCTGAACAGAGT
>NW_003208364.1:165717-168819 GCF_000006405.1 Perkinsus marinus ATCC 50983 | reverse complement strand
ATTACACCACCAACATTCCAGGCTGTTTTTGGATGTTCCTCACCCATAGCCGCTACATATTCGGATAAGGAGCTCAGCTCGCGAACACGATATCCTCCTCCGATCATTGACATGGATTACGAACTAGATTCAACTATGATGGCAAACAACCAACGAGTTTGACAAAGTTGGACCTGTCCGGAAGCCATCATATACGGATCCTCAGCAACAGTGAGCATAGCTTGGCTCGATGACCGAAACAATCAAGCATATTGCCGATTTCCGATTATAGCGCTGAGATCGTTGATGTGTACGCGTGCGAACACGTGTCGTCAGTGACGACAGCCGGTGCGAGAGGGCTGCAACCATGAGACATCGCGCGAGATCGTTGCCGATCTATGCGATCATAATGTGTCCCCAGTGATGACGTTATCTGGGTAGAAAAGTGCGATGCTCCGGTGAAGACCATCGATGAAGTCGTCAATATTCCACCAGTCAGGGAGGACTCCCTGCAAAGAGATGACGAAGCAGAGAGCTATTGATGCTCGACCAGTCTGTGCGGCAGAGAGCGTCACCTTTTTGTACATGCGTACAGACTTTATCCTTGTGCTTGCGTACAAGTGTGAGAATAGGATACATTCCGTGCTATTGATCTTGAGCATTGAGCGTTACTAGCTCCTAAGTCCGTAGCCATCTTGGCTCAAGGTCTCAGTGTACGTTTGGGTCGCATCTCTCCAGCTAATGTCGGGTCGTGTTGACACAAGGGAACGACAGGAGGCACCGGACATCAGCAGAGCCGACCGATGGTCTGGAAGCCAGCCACTAGTGAAGTACCAGTGAGGAAGGCATCAAAAACAACTCCTTTGGTCCACGATGACCGCCGACAGCGCGTTCTTGCAGCTGTAGAGGAGATGGGTTTGAGACCAGTGCAGCGGAGAAAAAGGAACTTCCAACTATGTGGGGCCTGCCTCCAGTACACAGCGCAGACAATCGTCTTTCCGAACGGCCTGCGTCACCACACTATTCGCCGGGGCGAGGGAGCGATGGGTAGGGGGGGTTATAGATCGCGGTGCCCGTTTGTGGACACCCTGGACGAGCTCGAGGAATGCATGGAAGTTAGGCGGAAACGTACCGCAGGAAGGTATGGCCGCTACAATGCGAAGCGGCAGTGTATTCAATGAAAGTAAGGCTTGTTCTCTAGAAAGTCCTACGATATTGGTCTCTGCTCAGGTTGCTGTTCTTGTTACCTATCAGTCAAATAATGAATGCTTGCATTCAAATTCCGTGTCTGTGTTGCATAATAGTGATTGGAAGCAAGGAGGCATAAGTGAAAATTTTTCTTCTCTCTCTTTCTTTTATCCTCCTCCTTCTTCCCCTTCTCCCCCTTCTTCCCCCCCTTTCCTCCAGCCGCTTTTCCCCCGCAGACGTTGGGCTCCGAAGCTAGTAGTGTTTCGATTAGCATGCCTGAATGAAAGTAAGACAGCCACCTGTCTACCTACTGAAACACAACAGATTAACCTTTTAAACACGGTGAGTGTATGCTCATGATGATTTCTTCAGAATGTCTTCCGCGCTAGAGTTCCACGGAGGTTATTCTTATCTTCCTCATACTCTTTCCGTGTGACACACATGTACTCCACAAACGTACTCATTGATGCAATCATGGATCCACCGACCCACGCTGCGTACCTATCTCACATGCCAGAGCTCCCGCCAACCGTACGAATACAAGGATTATCCGATACAAATAAACAGACTCCTCCTGGTCGATTCTCGTGATGATATTTTCGCAAAAGAATACGTGCAAATTTGAAATAGACAAATCCAAGGACTATAGAGCACATATGGAGAAGACAACTAAGAGAAGCTTTTTGTGATACATCCTCGTGTAACAGACGTAGAGTATAGCCGAGATTCCTAACATGGACCGAAATGTCCAGTCCGTCGCAGTCAACAACACGTTCGACGGAGCAACTACAAACGTCCAACCAACGCGGCGCAGTGCTCTAGCTAGCACTAAGCCGATCAATGAATGGCTCGCTATACTTCATCACTTTCTCTGAGGATCCGCGTTCACTTTCACCGGCCCTGCTGAGCCTGATATTCCACTGTTATTCAGCTCATCCTCCAACCGAGAAGCTATCCCTGGTATCATGGAAGAACCACCAGAGATGTAAATGTTGCCGAGCATGTCAGTTCTGGAACATATCAATTGGAATACAGGACATGGGACCCCACACAGGCCTTGCCTTATTTCCGAGTCCACTATTTCGAGCGCCGAGCGGCAGATATCAGTTATCGTACCATCGACCGTGTTGGTCACGACATCATTGTTCTCCTTTGTGACAATATTCCCAGAAGAGAATAGCCTGAGGTATTCCATCAGGCGCTACCAGAACATATCAAGGATCGGTATACACGTCAGGAGCATCCAGGCAACAACCTTCATCGATCTGAACGATGCTCCCATCTGGAAGTTCGAAATAGCCGTCCTTGCAGCTCGCAGTAGAATCGGCCTATAGCAACTATACACTTCTCGTTTGCAGGCTCGACATTGTGAAGACTAACACACACATAAAGAGAGCGCGGCATAATACTTCTGAGATCACCACCTATCTACTACAACTACTACCTGGATCTGTTCTCTGTTCTGAGTATGAGCCGTCTGGAACTACACAACGCATGGGTTACTAACACTGCCAGCGAGCAGCTGCCTCACTCGACAGAATCTTTCCTTCATATCAGCATATATGAAATACTCGCGGCCCGACCTCGCAATCCCGGCCACCTTGGAAGCGATAGTAGGTTGACGTTGGGATATAAGCTTCTGCAATTGTTCAGTTATATCCATGCCTGTGAACACAGGTGAGGAAAGCGAGCCAAGAAGGGATGGTACCAGCCTTGTCCAAGCGGAAGGTAGCATGAGGGATGGCAAATCCTTGGAAAACCGGTGTGGCATGAGTAACCTACAAGCAGTGACTAGGATCGCGACGAGGCTCAATCATAGAGGATACCCCTTCCCCGATGTCGACCGCTAGCCCCGTGGGCATACCGGTGGAGAACAAGGAGAGGGCTGCTGTATTCATGACAGCAAAAGCCGGAACATTGAACTTCTCAAACATA
>NW_003208364.1:89808-165617 GCF_000006405.1 Perkinsus marinus ATCC 50983 | reverse complement strand
CTGCGAGGCTGGTTCGCAAGAAGTGTCCGTTGATGATGAAGTCAAAGACTGCCGGCTCTTGTAATGAAAGCAGATCATTAAGCATGGCCGATAGACCTGCACAATTCTGTTGCTGGAGGGAGAAATGAATGCCCGAATCATCCTACCAGAACGTGAAAGATTGGCTTCCAAAACAATAGGATCCTCAGGGATATGATATTCCTCGGGCAATTTGGTCGTGAAAACACCTTCCACCTGAGTACAACCCATAGGTAAACATATAGTGATTTGTGTAGTACCTGCGTGATGATTGCAGGGGCTGTCGGCTCCTCCCCTTCATGAGGGGCGTCATGCATGTCAGCTACGGGAGACGGTTCAGACATGTGGAATGTAAGACCCTGCAAGATCCTCCTCTTCAGACTTCATCGAAACCCCAGTCCATCCGGAATAAGCTCGAATGCTGATCAGGCTTAGACACTAGAACGCAAATAGGAGAATTGAGAAAGGCAAGTTTGATTGAGAGTTTCCCAAGCACAGCAACGGAGACTGTGAGCAAGGGCCAAAATAGCAAGAAGTACACCAACAAACGGCCTGTGAAATCCTGAAGCAGGCGAAAACCTTCAGATGGGGAGAAATAATGAGCGTGTTGAGGAATCTTGCTGAGTGAATGATATCACAACTCATCTGCTATTGGTATGAATCACTCGAGAGTTGAGTTCCTCGGTGATTCACAAGCGGAGCGCTTAAACCTCCGACATGTAGCCAGGTCGGGCTTTCGCAGCCTGAATCCACCTAGCAACCGCTCTGGTAATTCCTCCTAAGCAGTGATAATGGTGAGGTTGGAGGAAGAACTATCCTACTTCCGAATGGCCCTCCAGCACGAACCCAACATCGATGACTAACTTCTTCGCTGCACCAACGACCTACCACACATCTATCGCTTCTCAGAGTGATCAGCGGCCTACCAGTGACATCATATGCCGAGCAGCAGCACTTGAAAAAACATCCACTGAGACTTCAACGTAGTTGTCGCCAGTGAAATGGGTAGTTGTGAGCTTCCGACCGATAATCGCTGGAGTCTGCCCAACCGCCTGAAAACATCGGTAAGATTGCCCCTAACCATTGTGGTCACAGTCAGTTCCACCTTTTTAACAATCCATGGCCCCTCAGCAACAGCAGGTATGACTTTAACTCGTCCATTACGATCCTCGTCGTCCATCTCCAAAAACCGCCGCATCAAGATCCCATAGGACTAGGAAAGATGTGTACAGTAGGTTCTCTACAGTCATACAACAGAGCTTACTGTCTCTGTATCAGCTTGGAGCCAGGGAGCATCCTTATCGACCATGAAGGTGTTCGTGCAGTAGAATGGTGCCATACGCCAGGTGACCGTGAAGAAAAAACTGCCCAATAAATGAATCTCAAAGTTCAATTAGATTCGGAGAATTACCGATCTGGATGATCCCGTTGCAGCCAGTAGGCCTTGCAGTGAGGCTCTGTCGAGCAGCAGAACACCTCTTCGTCATCGCAGAAGAACAACTCGAAAGCCACTGAAACAAACCCCCGGATGCAGCACGATCAGAGTTGCACACCTCGCGAGAATCGTAACCCGTTCGACTGTGCTAGCAAGAGAAGCATCGTTTGAGATTTCATCAAGCGCATAGACAAGAAAGTAGATGAGAATTGTCCAGTCAGGGTGGACAGAACAAGAGCTATCAGGCACAGCCCGTGAAAGTCCCAATCTTACCAGTTTTCATTAGTGCGGGCTCGCTAGGGTGTTTCACTTTATCACTGAGATATGTGTGGCCTCTAACCTTAAACTTCGTACAGTCCAACTCGTTCCTGCCATCAACAATACAATCCCGTCAATATCGAAGAGATCCCTCCAAGCGACGAGCTTAACCCGCATACTACCAGGTATTGATCGCGTCCTCGTCTGTGCTAAGAAATGGACGGAATTTATCGTTCATGACCGAGTCCCTAGTAACCGCACCATACACTTCCAACCCCAGACCACTTGGCGGCCGTCTTTCGACTGAAACGACTCGTGCCACTCCCAGGTGCGCGACCACCAACCTACCTCTCTCTAGTCTTTTCCGCAGAACTTTACTACTCGTGAGAGCCTTATCGTCCTCGTTATCAGAACACTCACCCTCAGAGGCTGAGTAAAACTCATCCTCGTCCATCTCTAACTCTGCGCCTGATAGAAAATCACCTGTATCTCTCGGGTAGATACATTGAATGGCCAATAGTTCGCCTATTTCGCTATAACCCAAGCAGGGCCTCGTCTCGATGAGCAAACTTCCAAGGATGCCCAACTTACCAATAGGCGGGAATTCTATAGTAGGGGACCCATCCTCATCTTCTTCAGAGCCTTCAGGTGCCTTAGGCTCCATTTTAGTATCAGCTACCTTCTGACTGATCCCGGACTGCTCGACCAGTGGCGAGCTCGAAATCTTCGCGACTGAGCCTAGATAGATTTCATACTGTGAATCACCGACGAATCGGGCGAAGGTGTGCATGACCCATGAGTACCTCCACTCTTAGCATGTCTTCTGGGTGAGAGAACGCGGCTGCCACTTATCATTGCACTCGACATGAACTCTTGGACATCAGACCTGGCAAAAAGCACTCGGGTAAGATAACTATTCCACTATGGAGATCTAATATATGGTACTGCTTGGAACCATTGGAATTGATACAATAGCTGCAAGTAGGTCCTCGAACGCTCTACCTCCGCAAGAATTGTGATATCCAGAAAACCGTTGCGGTTATCCTATGTTCGCCCTGCTCTGAACGAGTCATAAGGTCCGAATCAGCACGACCTACCACGAATGGAACACACATGCTGAGAGGACGCCGCTCGCTAGTACCTCGTTTACTAGGGTGACTTCGAATGAGACCAACAGTCTCGACTATGGTAGGGAACGTCGAGCGGCACCTACGGGTTGAGCTACATGCAGTTTGTAAATGCGGACCTAACTCACCTCTGAATCATCAATTCAGTGCTAACTTCGTCATTTTCCCACTGCTGCAAAAACTCTGTATTGCAAAAAAGGAAGGCCTGAGGACTCAACATAGCAGGTACTAGAGGCTAGATGAGTCGCACCTTATTCACCGAGTCATGTGCTAAGAACTTGTACAATGGGCTCACATGAAGGCAGATCAACGTAAATTCACGATGTCTTTTACCCTGAGAAGAGCGGTTCCTGATAAGGCTGACGAACCATCATCATCACCTTATCCTTCTCTGCTCTCGCGACATATTGTTGCTGTACCCATGGAGAGAATGATCCTATCACTTCATCCAATGCTGTCATTAATTTAGTACACTGTGCGCTTATCCGTGCACTGTCTCCAGAGTTAACTGCGGCAGTAGAAACATCCATAAAAGGATTCCGACGAGAGAATAGTCAGTAATATAGCGAAAGCCAAGAACGAATCTTACGAGCCATCTCCATGCTTGGTAAGGAGTCCTCCACTTGCAGCCGTGCCCATGACACGAGAAATTTAAGTCTCTTTAGACCTGAGGACGTCCTATCAATGATGACAGATCTATCCTCCTGGTAATACTAGGTTTTCCACCAGCAAGAAACTCATCGAGCTCGGTCGCTGATTTCCCTGAAATCGTGAAGTAACCTGATGAGACATGAGTTCGGTTAGATCACAAGGAGATGAGTCAGGTAGCAATGCTAAGACATGGAAGACAATACGGCGTATTACTCTTGGACGGCAAGTCGGTGCCAGAGGCCCCCAACATGGTCTGCGTAACATCAGCCGAATGATCCCCCGACTTCATAGTGCCTTCTGCCTGAGATAACCCAGGCATGACTAATCGTCATTGACGATGAACCACCAAAGAGAGGTCAAGCAATAGCGAGATGTGCTGAATAGAGAGATGATAGTCAATAACTACCGCTTTGACTTCTCGTTTCCCCTTGTCTCGAAGCAACTTCCATGCTCCACCAGCGCCAACAGCAGCAGCGCCGGCTACGGCCAGAGGTGATGCGAATACCTATTAGACTTATACAACCAAGTGCTCTATCCTAACAGCATCAGGAGATTATTTTGATGATACGGCATCATCCATTGTTATAACTATCAAGCTATTACTATTGCCATCATTATAACGAGATGGGGCATTCAAGAACGAGCAGGGGAGATGGAGCACAATGGGATGCGACGTGATGGGATGCCCGTTAGTACCACGAATGTTCCAACTGCAGCTGCTACACCTGTCGCCGCGCCACCCACATAGCCTGACCCCGAATTGCTTGTAGTGCCAGCTAAAGGGAGCCCTATTACTGGCGCGATTGGACTTGTGCTTCAATGAGTCGAGGTACTCCTTCTCATAGCATCCATCCGAGTCTGAGTCAACTAATGTGCCTGATGCAATGACACTATCCTCCCTCCCAATGAAAATGTATACGAAGGTGACTACTATACTCGAAACTGATTCTATTCGGCTGTCGTTCGTTCCATTGATATTATTCCACTTACTTCCTGTCTTGGCCTTTGGATCAATTCTGGCTAGGACTGCATCGTCTTCGGCATCCTCATGCTCACTGCTCTCAACTACAGTCTTAACCTTCCCGGCAGCTTCTTCTGAACTGGATGCAGAGGCAGAGTAGCTCTTTGACCGTTCATGTCGATGCGTTTTCGATGCATGATGTCGATGGTGATGTTGGGAGCCGCTTGAAGAGGATGCCGAAGAGACACCAGAGCTGGATTTGGACCACAACCCGAACGGCATCAAGGTTAACAAACCACACCTTCAAGTTTGCAAAGATACACAAAAATAACTCAATAAGCGATTTACCAGGCCAAACTAGGTATAGACTCAAGACCAGGTCTTGCTGAGCTTACCGCGCCATTTCCCCAGATGAGCTTGATAAGTTCATACAACATTCTTACGTATTAATAACACACCACTATGGCCAGCTCTGGGATCCATAATTTTGGGACCAACACAAATTGAAAAAAGTGACAACGTGACGCGACAAAAGAGCGGAGCGATGTAGCCAGAATGTGGTTGAGTTGATCTTCCGCTGTCTAGCATAATGGATTATCGTATCGCAAGGCACTTTCAACTGTCCCCCGAACTTGTTACTCGGTGGGTATGGGATAAATTCGAGGGAAGTAAGAAGCGATGTGCCGATTCCCCCTGTCTATTCAGTATGATTTTCAATTTGTGGTGATGGCGATAGAAGAGTCGTTGGTGCTCCCTGTCGGCACACTGGTAGTATCCTTATTGTGGGGTCTAAAGACTCTAGCCAGCTACGCAAGTAAGGATACCAGCTTATTCCAGTTTGTGATGGTGTACTGCGGTATGGCTCTCGCGGTAACTACCTTCATACTGTTGCCGTACGATATATGCTTTTCGAGAACTAACGAGCATACAGAAACCCTCTCTGAGTCCTGGACTAGCGTCTATTGGGTCTCGTTCACCCTATGCTGGATAGCATACCCTATCATGTTGGAATACGAATCCGTCCACTCTATAAAGAAGGCTCTCCGCAACAATGCGATTTGGTACCTAGCATACGCCTGTGCTGGACTGTTGATCCTGGCTTACTTGTGGTACATGCAGCGGCTTGGTCTGCAAGGTATACTTGGATTCATCTATGCTGCTTCCAATGCATGGGGTCTGGTATTGGTCACTGTCCTGTTGGGGTATGGTCTAGTGGCTGTACCGCAGTGGTTGCATGTGTTGTCATATGACAAACGCCATATGGAAGCTATCTATGCTCAGGTGGTATCGGCAGAAGATGTAATAAAGGGAGCGTGTGTAAGCACTAGGTATGTTGAAGAATAGACCGGAAGTGCTCTGCGAGAGGAGTCTTTGGCAGGAGTTCGGCATAGTAAATTTATTGCCTTGTAGAATGCGATGAAGTTCTTGCTATTGTACCCTGCAGGCACGGCTTTCGGCGAAGTTCGACCTCATGGACGTCTTCAACCATTACCGTGATCAAGAGCGCGAATCAGGACAGGGAGCTTCTAAGCAGCTTGTAGTGACGGAGCAATAGGCGCCAGCCATATGCTTTCGCACGAGTCTGTCACTATGGCATCCGAAGTAGATACGAGAAGCGGGAGAGTTTTTGGGCATTGCTGTGAATTTCTATGATGGACGGGACGAAGTTGTTTCCGAATGTCTAGAGGGAGACACTGAAGGTGACGTAGATCTCTTCAGCTAACTCTGGGGAAGGGTGATGTAGGCACACCATTGATACCAACGAACCTGTCCCTTGTGAGGCCTATCCCTTCCAAGGAAGATTTGGAATTGTCCAGTGCCTTGGCCACGGCGAGGCGTAGCCTTGGTGCCTTTGAGCCTTAATCTCGGTCTCAAAGCCTTAGTCCTTCTCTCCCAGAGAACTCGGTCCTGAGCATCTCCTCGCGACAGACTCGCCACTCTCAAATCCTCTGCTATGAGATCCATCCAACCTTCCCGCTTTCTCCCGCTTATCTGAGCTCCCAAATGATATGCCGGATCCCACAACAGCAGTCTGTTCACTAGAGATGCGGGGGGTGTTCTAAGGATGTGGCCATACCAACGCAAGCGACGCATTCTAAGGACTATGTGACAATCAGGGCAACCAGACCTTCTCCAGATTTCGCGGTTTGTGGTGTGCGACGAAGGCGATATATGCAACACCCTCCGTATACACTTGTTGTAGAATGCACAGTATTTCTCCGTCTCATCTTTGCTCAGGGCAAAGCACTCGCTAGCATATAATAATATCGAGAATACCACACTTCGGAGAATAATAAACTTCTGTCTCAGGCTTACATCATGCGAGTTCCAAACTTTCTGTAGCCTTGCCATTCTTTGTCCCGCGAGTTGCATGCGCCTACGAATATGGGTTTCATTATCCCGTTTGCCATCGATTATGGCACCGAGGATGCTCAATTTATCAGTGCATTTAATCCTTGACTTTTCCGAGCTGCCTTCCTTACTCTCCAGGTTAACGCACAGTCTCTTGCACTTCTCCGGTGCTATCATGAGATTTGCAATTTTTCCATCCTCCTCGAGATACGATAGTTGACGGTCAGCTCCTTCGATTGTGGAGGCAGGTACTGTAACGTCGTCTGCAAAACTTAACTCGTTGAGACATAGTCCGAGATCCTGCTTCCTCATACTGAGTCTAGTGTATCGTCCGGGCTGTATCTCCTTGACTAACCGAAATCCGTATTGCGACTCCCTTATCCTTTGGCCGAGGACACGGTCCAAACCGCAGATAAATAGTAGGGGACTCCAGCAGTCACCTTGTCGCAGTCCACTTTTGAGCTCAATTGTCTGCTCTCTCTTATGCAACCTTATTGTGGCTTTTGCCGATTCATAACAATTTTTTACAATCCTGATGTACTTCGGATGTACCCGAGCCAACCGCAAAGATTCATACACGTGATCTCGAGATATTTTATCGAAGGCTTTTCTGAAATCAGTACTGGTCAATGTCAGTGGTAATTCAAATGCATTGCACTTGTCTATCAATAATTGTAATGCGTGTATCACTTCTAGGCCGGATCTCCCGCGGCGGAAGGCTACTTGGGAGTTATCAATCTTCCTATCAATATCGGGGTAGATCCTTGCGAGTATAATAATGCTGAAGATCTTTGCTGCAGCACATTGTGCTAATATAGTACGATAGTTCGAGCACTCGTTTTTGTTCCCCTTCTTATAGATCAGCGTAACTTTCGAGATATCCCATTGTTCTGGCAGTCTCTCGGTTTCGAAACAGGCTTGACATACCCTCTGTATGCTCTTTGCCATTCCGACCCCGATCTTGAAAACTTCTGCCGGTAATCCATCCACGCCACTGCTTTTCTTGTTTTTAAGCCGCTTTATGGCTTCTGTAACTTCATTAAGCTTTATGTCTGGTGGCACGGGCTCATGGTCTTCACTTGGGACAGTTATGGCCAGCTCGTCTGTTTCGCCGTATCTTCCATTGTCAACTGGCCCATCGGCATATAGCATATTGCTCATATAGTCTGCGACTTTATCTACAGTGAGAGACATGGGTATAGTAGCTCTTGCTGATCGCACCTTGAACGTATCTTGTATGACTTTCCACAGTGCTTTATCGTCGTTCACATGACACTTGGTCATATCCTCTATTGCTATGGTTATCCTGGATCGTCTTTCTTTCCTTTTGAGATGCTGAGATACTACGTCCCTGCATCCGGTTCTTGTTCTCGATTTCTCGAATTGGCTGGTTGCGTGTTCGAGTTTTGATCGGAAATCGTCCCATTCTTCATCCGGTGATCGTATCCTGTCGTTCTCATCCGTGGCTCTCTCCAGCTCACGGTCTATTCGTTTCCTTCGAGGGGAACTGTCACATATTCGTCGGATATACCTCTCAGTCATGGCACGACTTCGTTGTCCTGATCCTCTGCATATGTGCAATCCTATTCGAGCCCAGACAAGTCTGTGGTCTGTCTCCACAGGTCGGGGATCCTTTACGCCCATTGCCTCAAGCATGTTTACATATCGGCGTCTGATGAGTATCAGATCCAGGACATTTCCCTGGAGCTCTGCATTGGGGTGTCTCCAGGTAGGCGTAGTAGACAGATGTTTGAATTTATGCCACTGACCTATGCAGAGGTCATTTGTATGCGCTAGTGTGTCGAGTAGGTCTCGGTTGATCCCCGTGCAGTTGAAGTCTCCACATATGAGTAACATATCCCTCGGTGGAACTTGTGATATAACGAAATCAAGTTCATGCGAAAACCGCTCATAGTCTTCTGTTCGCTTGTTGCGGTTGTTTGCGGGCCAATATAGTCCAATAACTGTGGTACGGAAATACTTCCCAAAGAAGCGGCATGATACTATCCTATCTTGATGTGCGGTCCATTTTATCATTGAATTCTCGGCTCTCTCGGATAGAATAATTTTCACTCCTTTACTGGAGGAGTTTAGGATTCTGTAGCTTCCCATTCTGCTCTCGGTTTCTACTTGGGATTCACATACAACGGTGATATCCAACTCCATTCTCTCGATGAGCCCCACAAGTTTCGCCATCTGTCTATCTTTACGTGCCGTACGTATGTTCAGGGTCGCAATGAGAAACTTATGCGATTTTGTTAGCAGTTGGCAATGCCCGATGTCATTAGACCTAGATTCCCGCGAGCGGAGCTCATGCTCAGAAAAGGCACACACCCCGTCGTTACCCCCTACACCTCTAGATCCCAGACTCACTATCTGTGTGGTACAGCCGATTCGATCTTCTCTCTCTTGCCGCACGATTCCTGCCATATTGTAGTCTTGCTCTGGATATAGTAAATCCGATCCCTCACCACTTATGGTACCGTCTACTCCTTTTTCCGCCGATAAGGTGTGATTTTTCACCAATCTCGCTAGCTCATCGATTCTGGCCGCCATGGAGCTGATCTCTTCCGTAGCTTGACTGGCTCTCGGTCTATAAGGCCTCCACCACTTGATTCCCAGCCCTTGCTTCCTGAGGTTCACACCATTAGCCTTCACAAATTCACTTGCCACATCTGGCTGTGCGAATTGTATGCAGATTGGCCTCGGCCTAGATTCCAAATCTCTATCAGACCGGTACGCTCCGAGCCTCTTGGCTGTACGCATTGAATCAGTAGCACATCTTGCTCCAGCTCGAGTCAGTGCCCTCTCCACTTGTTCTTTGACTGTTGGTTTTAATATCGGAGTCCCATCTTCCTTTTCTGTCGTCGTATCAACCTCCGGGACACCAAATATCACTACTTTAGCATTATTTTTGTAGTCGAATTGTGTGTAGGACCACTGTGTCGATGGTACGGGGGCAGGTACTCTCTCACGAGGTTTCGGCAGAACGCTCGTTGTCTCCTCATATCTCCCTACCTGGTTTTCCCCACGTTTGTTCATGTTCGAGATCAGACTGTACATATCCTTCATCATCTGTGATTGGTTATCGATCTTGTCATTGAGCTTTGACACGTAGTCGGACATTCTTGCATCGATAGTACCAACCCGTTCGTTTGTGTGCTCGATCTTGGCATTCAGGGCTGACAGACTCATATTCGTCTTATCTTCTAGGGCTTTTATTTTTCGTTCAATCAAGACCAAGCAGTCCTGGATGCCCAAGACATTTCCATCTGAGCCTTTCATCACTTGGACGTCTTGTTTTGAAGACATAATATTCGCGAGGTCGGCGATCTGCTGACGGAGGCTGGCGATGTCGGTCGGACTCACAGACATGTTGGGGGAGAGATGCAGAGATCAAAGGATCAACTGAGATCTTGAGCCAAGATGGCTACGATTGAGCCAAGATATCCGTGCACTGTCTCCAGAGTTAACTGTAAAAGGATTCGACTTTGATATAGCGAAAGTCGAGTCCGAATCTTACGAGCCATCTCCATGCTTGGCAAGGAGTCCTCCACTTGCAGCCGTGCCCATGACACAAGAAATTTGAGTCTCTTTAGACCTGAGGACGTCGTAACAATGATGACAGATCTATCCTCCTGGTAATACTAGGTTTTCCACCAGCGAGAAACTCATCGAGCTCGGTCGCTGATTTCCCAGAAATCGTGAAGTAACCTGATGAGACATGAGTTCGGTTAGATCACAAGGAGATGAATCAGATAGCAATGCTAAGACATGGAAGACAATACGGCGTATTACTCTTGGACGGCAAGTCGGTGCCAGAGGCCCCCAACATGGTCTGCGTAACATCAGCCGAATGATCCCCTGACTTCATAGTGCCTTCTGCCTGAAGTAATCCAGGCATGACCAATCGTCATTGACGATGGACCCCCACAGAGAGGTCAAGCAATAGCGAGATGTGCTGAATAGAGAGATGATAGTCAATAACTACCGCTTTGACTTCTCGTTTTCCCTTGTCTCGGAGCAACTTCCATGCTCCACCAGCGCCAACAGCAGCGGCTCCGGCTACGGCCAGAGGTGATGCGAATACCTATTAGACTTATACAACCAAGAGCTCAATCCTAACAGCATCAGGTGACTATTTGATGATGCGGCATCATCCATTGTTATAACTATCAAGCCATTGCTATTGCTATCATTATAACGAGATGGGGCATTCAAGAACAGGCAGGGTAGAAGGAGCAGAATGAAATGCGACGTGATGGGATGCCCGTTAGTACCACGAATGTTCCAACTGCAGCTGCTACACCTGTCGCCGCGCCACCCACATAGCCTGAGCCCCAATTGCTTGTAGTGCCAGCTAAAGGGAGCCCTCTTACTGGCGCGATTGGACTTGTGCTTCAATGAGTCGAGGTACTCCTTCTCATAGCATCCGTCCGAGTCTGAGTCAACTAATGTGCCTGATGCAATAACACTATCCTCCCTCCCAATGAAAATGTATACGAAGGTGACTACTATACTCGAAACTGATTCGATTCGGTTGTCATTCGTTCCATTGATATTCTTCCACTTACTTCCTGCCTTGGCCTTTGGATCAATTCTGGCTAGGACTGCATCGTCTTCGGCATCCTCATGCTCACTGCTCTCAACTACAGCCTTAACCTTCCCGGCAGCTTCTTCTGAACTGGATGCAGAGGCAGAGTAGCTCTTTGACCGTTCATGTCTATGCGTTTTCGATGCATGATGTCGATGGTGATGTTGGGAGCCGCTTGAAGAGGATGCCGAAGAGACACCAGAGCTGGATTTGGACCACAACCCGAACGGCATCAAGGTTAACAAACCACACCTTTAATACGTTTTCAAAGATACACAAAAATAACTCGGTAAGCGAATTACCAGGCCAAACTAGGTATAGACCCAAAACCAGGTCTTGCTGAGATTACCGCGCCATTTCCCCAATGAACTTGGTAAGTTCATACAATACTCTTACGTATTAAGAACACACCACTACGGCCAGCTCTGGGATCCATAATTTTGGGACCAACACAAATTGAAAAAAGTGACAACGTGACGCGACAAAAGAGCGGAGCGATGTAGCCAGAATGTGGTTGAGTTGATCTTCCGTTGCGTTGCATAATGTATTGTCGTATCGCAAGGCGCTTACAACTGTCCCCCGAACTTTTTACTTGGCGGGTATGGGGTAAAATCGGGGGAAGTAAGAAGAGATGTGCCGATTCCCCCTGTCTATTCAGTATGATTTTCAATTTGTGGTGATGGCGATAGAAGAGTCGTTGGTGCTCCCTGTCGGCACACTGGTAGTATCCTTATTGTGGGGTCTAAAGACTCTAGCCAGCTACGCAAGTAAGGATACCAGCTTGTTCCAGTTTGTGATGGTGTACTGCGGTATGGCTCTCGCGGTAACTACCTTCATATTGTTGCCGTACGATATATGCTTTTCGAGAACTAACGAGCATACAGAAATCCTTTCTGAGTCCTGGACTAGCGTCTATTGGATCTCGTTCACCCTATGCTGGATAGCATACCCTATCATGTTGGAATACGAATCCGTCCACTCTATAAAGAAGGCTCTCCGCAACAATGCTATTTGGTACCTAGCATACGCCTGTGCTGGACTGTTGATCCTGGCTTACTTGTGGTACATGCAGCGGCTTGGTCTGCAAGGTATACTTGGATTCATCTATGCTGCTTCCAATGCATGGGGTCTGGTATTGGTCACTCTGCTGTTGGGGTATGGTCTAGTGGCTGTACCGCAGTGGTTGCATGTGTTGTCATATGACAAACGCCATATGGAAGCTATCTACGCTCAGGTGGTATCGGCAGAAGATGTAATAAAGGGAGCATGAGTAAACACTAGGTATGTTGAAGAATAAACCGGAAGTGCTCTGCGAGAGGAGTCTTCGACAGGAGTTCGGCATAGTAAATTTACTGCCTTGTAAAATGCGATGAAGTTCTTGCTATTGTGCCCTGCAGGCACGGCTTTCGGCGAAGTTCGACCTCATGGACGTCTTCAACCTTTACCGTGATCAAGAGCGCGAATCAGGACAGGGAGCTTCTAAGCAGCTTGTAGTGACGGAGCAATAGGCGCCAGACATATGCTTTCGCACGAGTCTGTCACTATGGCATCCGGAGTAGATACGAGAAGCGGGAGAGTTTTTGGGCATTGCTGTGAATTTCTATGATGGACGGGACGAAGTTGTTTCCGAATGTCTAGAGGGAGACACTGAAGGTGACGTAGATCTCTTCAGCTAACTCTGGGGAAGGGTGATGTAGGCACGCCATTGATACCAACGAACCTGTCCCTTGTGAGGCCTATCCCTTCCAAGGAAGATTTGGAATTGTCCAGTGCCTTGGCCACGGCGAGGCGTAGTCAGCATAGGTAGTATGCTCGCATCTTTCTCTTCCCTAAAACTTCATTATAGGTGGTCGGACTTGATAGAGACAGGATGGGCTTTGGAGGACCGTTTAGCAAATGAGAATATCCCTGTACCTTCGCAAAGGAATGCATCACAAAGACTGCGAGACACGATCGTAAGGCATTATAGCACGGAAAGTCTTGCTCCACTGTCAACCAAAACTTCACAGTGAAGCCGCTTACTTCATATTGAAGTTGGTGGCGAGATGGAAGCGAATACCTTTCCGTCATAGCCCGTGAATAGGGATGTATCCACTCTCAGTGTGGTGATTATTTGCGCATGGTCAACCACACGTGTTGGTGACAATATGAAATCTCTGAGGAAAATTTGGAAAATCCTTGTTACTTTCTGTACACTAATCGTATATATTCTCCCAATTCGTATATAAAATCCTATGATTAGTGGATTTGGAGCTCAGCTGAGGAAAGCGAACATTTTTTGCAGCACTGTCCACTGTAGTAGAATATTCGTTGTAGGTGTCCGCGAGGCATTCTCTACTCCCATACCTCACGCGTATCACCGCACTATTCTGTGCGATTCTAAGCATTGGTATAATAGTTGGACAGGTGAGATACGATCCAGGCTGCTACTATGATACCCTTTATCACTAATAGAATAGTCTTCCTTTTAGGCTACCATGTTCTGGGGCTCAAAGTGGTCCAGTTTGCTCGCCCTTGGATACGATGAACTTTTGTGGCTGCTCGATATCATTCAGAAAGGTGCATTAGTTCATGTACCATCCTGACGGAGAGTCAGTCTTCAGATGGCTATGTGTCGCCGGTATACGCCGCAGCATTGGGCCAGTTCGCTGTTGGCTTACCTTTGCTGTATGTTGCCGGTTGTTGCTTTTGGTCGCTGTTTCGGATCAAGGTTGCTGGGACGTATGGTCTTTATACACACAATCATACCGATAGGTAGTCTTGACCACTTCGCGAGTCGGTTCCGTATATCACGGCAGTTATTCATTCACCCAGTACTGGAGTTCATCTCTCCTTATGAATTCACCAAACTGGTCGAGTCTGTTGTTCTCCTACATTCATTGTCTTGTTCCCGTCTGCTTGTATTAGAACGTGTGCTTCCTCAGTGCATCTCTGCTGTGGTGTGCCTCGATGATGACTCGACTGGGCTTCCCACTTGCGTACAATTACCTCAAGCTATTGCGGATTTTGGATTCCTCCACGTCCTTCGGTGAGTATCATAGTTTAGCGTCGCAATTGTCGGTGTGAATCAAGGAATCTCTGTCAGGTCGGATGTTCGGAACTCCGATATCCACGGCTCCAGTAATAGGCCAAGAATTTGTCATCTACTTCCCTTTGCTAGTTTTGGTAAGTCTTTGGGTATCGACTATACCACTGTGATGACTGGTAGGTCTTTTCACTACTCCAGCTCACTAACACGTACCATCGCCTCGTTCGAGCTCTTGGTCTGTCGTCAACATTCGAATTTGAAGGCAGTGGCCTTCGTGCAGATGCGTCGACAGTGGAGGAGGTATTTACACTCTTATATATAGACAGATCAGATCGCCCTTTGTTAGGGCCGTAAATTGTTACGACGCGAGCGGCTTCGTCGAAGGAATCAGACGGATCTTGAATCTGGCCGACCCTCTCAATACAGTATGGTGGCCTTCCACAGAGGAGGCTCGGAGCTTCGTGACTACGAGCCGACTCAGGAGGATCTCCACGTCGTCGTTGCTGACCGGTGAGCCGATCATGACTCTCTCATATTTCACTCTATGACATCCGGTTTATGTTCCTGCTGTTCTCGGCCAGGTCGCCTAGTGAGGGAACGCCGTTGGTCGCCATACAGAGAGAGAACAGCAGGGAAGAAGACCCGGACTGGCTTTTGGCCGATCGTGATATGGCAGACATCCCTCGGGAGCTCCCATGATCGTTGGGGATACTATTACTTCCTGCTACAGTTCAGAGGTCGACACTATTTTCGGTATATTTTGGGTTTCTCGAATTTGCTCTCATGAGCCAACGTCGAGTTTTGAGTCTTGCAATCGGTTCAAGCCTTCGGTCTAGTTTTCCGTAGTAGATGCTCATTGCTGTGATCAGTTCGCGTTGATGCAGATTTGACTTTTCCTCTGGTGGCCTCCCTGTGGGTTTGTGACAATAATGCCTCGTCGACCGGCTGTTGCCGAGCTGGACGATTGCCCAATGAATGAATCCTTGTCAGCGACTTGGCGTGTGTAACAATCTTAGGCATGCAGTCAATAGCTCGGATGTAGATCGTTGTCAGAGACTCTGAAGGTGTTATGCACCATGAAGCCACTGGTTTGTGTATCGGCGCTTGTGGATTGGCCAACCCCTCTCACTCGTTCATTGTGGATCCGAGAGATATAGAGGTATGTGGTCAGATGCCCGGGTTGTACCCTGTGAGTAGCTGCTTGCAGATAGATGATTCTGAGAAGCCTCTGGGAAGGGGGACATCTGGCATCGTGATAAAAGGCGTCCATAAGTCATCAGGTGCGACTCCGTCACGTGGTTCCCACTCGCCCTAGTTTTTTGTCTTAGGCCTTTTACTAGCGATCAAGAGTGTCAGGACGGAGGATAAGGAACGGAGGGATCAAGTTATGAATGACTTGAGGGTTTGTCGACTGGTTCTGGTTGGGAAGGGTAGTCTTGGAAGTCAGGGTCTCCTCCGAGCTCAGAGTTGTGAATATCTTGTCCGTTTGTATGCAGCCTATTCTACACCTAACAGTGCTTTTGTGAGTGTTGTCACTCGCGTGGCCACAATTGTGTGTTACATCTGGATTCAGGTTAACATCGCGATGGAGCTCATGGATAGGGGATCTCTGAGAGACGTTACTAAACACGTCCCTAATAGAACATGGCCTGAAACTAAGGCCACGCTAGTTATTTGGCAAATCATCCAGGCTCTGAAGTAGAATATCTCATAGCCCAACTCTACTTATCATCGTTTACTGTGTTGATAGTAGATTCCTTCATTCCAACCATTCATTGCATCGCGATATTAAGCCGGAGAATATACTACTATGCTCTGATGGACATGTATTTTCAGTCCCCAGACTCCGAGCCCCATGTCTTGTCTTTGAATGTTAGGTGAAGTTGGCAGATTTTGGTATTTCAAAGGATCTTAGCTCGACCTATGGAATCTGTTCTACATTCGTCGGTAGGTCGCAGTTAGTTGCATGGGAGCATTCCATGGCTTTCAAGGAACTGCGCTTTACATGTCACCAGAGAGGGCCGCGGGGGAGGAGTACACTTACTCCGCAGATATCTGGTATTACAAGGGCTGGTATTCGCGAGCTATTATAGTAATAATCAGGTCCCTTGGGGTCGTGGCCTTCGAGCTGTTGACCGGAACTAATCCATTCTCAATTAGTCGTGGCTTCATAGAGCTCTATGATTCATTATGCCATAGGCCCGAGCCTCGATTAAACAAGAGCAGGTGATTCACTAGTCTTCATTTTTTAGTCTGTATAAAGGTATCAAAGCGGATAGCGCAGCCACATGAGCTTCATCAATGCGTTTCATGCTTTCTCTAGAGTTTGTGCATGACTTTCAGATTTACCTCCGGTGCTTGTGGGTTCGTGACACACACGTTGGCGAGGGATCCCTTACAACGTCCATCTGCGAGCGAACTATTACGTAACGAGTGGCTGGCTCCTGTGGTCTCGGTGAGTGGCACGCTCATTCATGACACCAAGTCCATCAGGCTTCGAGCCTTTTAGGCTGGTGCTCAGGAGTGTTCTGATGAGCTTGCAGCTTGGTTGTCCACATTGAAGTAGATATTAACTCTCGCATATCGACTAAGGCAGAACACTTGGGAACTCATCTTGTCACTTTTCGCCGTGCGGAAATCTATTCACTCCAACTGGTCATTACGCAATTTCATGTCCAACATCAATATGAGAAGCATTCGCTGTCCTTGATAATTCCGTTGTAATTAAACGGTTCGGGAAGCAGTGCGCCTCGGTGTTTCAAAGCCTGGAGTTCAACTTGTTTGATCTCGTCTCACTATCCTCTTGCTTGAAAAAGAGGAATCAGCTTCGCTCGAATATGTGTGATGTCTAGCCAACTTACTACTGATATTCACGTTGGATGTCACTAACGATAATTTGCGAATGCGAAGGGCATTTTGGGTTTTGTTATTGGAAAGTACAACTGTACAACCTGATGCTTATCAGCTTGTAGGTTGCTTGTTTTCGTAATGTATGCTATGCCTACCTCCTCCCTCCCGAAGATTTCTAGAGTAGTCTAAGCCAATCCACTCCCTATCCGGTCCAGGGCATTTGAGAGCGATAGCCATCTTTGTCTTCGCTTGCCAATATCTCTTAGTGTCTCTAAAGTTCTCCTAGCTATGGAAATAGGTCTAGCATCAGAGAGCCTGGTCGATCCTACTTCGCGGGGGATGGGGAAAATTGGCTCAGGGAGAGGACCTCGTTGAATGCTATGGGGAGTTAGCGCATGCCCTCTCAGCTGATGCCACAGTAAGGCATTATGCCACGGTGAAAATCTGAGACTGATGATGATGAAGACGGCTTCCCAGGGAGTGTGTCCTTCTAGAACGATTAATTTGTCGGGCATCGCTCTGTGTCTCGGATTAGTTGTGACCAGGAGATTTTGATGCGGTGTGAGGTAAACCGCCTTTATCTTACGAAATGATAACGATTCTGGTTTTTTTCATCATGTGATGGAATCAGCTTTTGTCATTGGTAGCTATTGCTAGTCGTTGGTAAAGGATACTTCGTACTGCAAGGTTCACCTGCCAGACCTGTGGCCCCATTATGTGATGTTAATGGTCTCTAAGTTGTCCCTACGTTTCGTTGCGTTAAGGTCTGTCTGATGCTAACTGTTCTCAATCGTGGGGCCTACTCTAGCCCATTGGAAGAGATAAATAGGATCAATTTCGGTCTACAGCCTCTGAGTAAGTCTTCCTACTTTAGTTGGGAAGGTAGCATCCAGCGAAATGCACCGATGGTTCGCAGCACAGGATGATAAAGAAGCTTTACCTCAATCCACTGATACATGCAGTGGGCCTATAATAAAGTGGGATGTGGGAAGTCGGATGAACTGATGATTCGGGAGTACCACCTTTGCTTATCAGGTCCTTTTTCGTGTATAGCCCTGTGCTCAAGGTGCAGGACAGGACACCGGAAAGTTTGGCTTCGGCAGAAGATGAGGATACCCGCGAAGCTCAAGCGAAGCAGATCTACTACTAGTCAGTTGGTGATCCATGGTCCAACCAATTGAGAATATCACCTTAGTCCGTCGTCCAAGCATTCACCCATTGAACAACGAACCCAAGCATCCTTGATAGAGGGTGTAGTTCACTTTGCACAGGCCTTCCGGAGGGAGGCAGATTGTGACGATGATGTGAATCTTATCACCACTAGGGACCTGGCGCTTGGTGTTAAGCAGGTCAGCATTCTCTGTTTGCCAGGATCGACCTATTATCCGAAATCCTCAGGTTGAAAAGGACATCTGGTTCACCTTGGTTGTTCAGCGGGAACCCTTGGGAGGATCGAGCACCGGTGAGTGTACTACAAGCTCCATCTTATCGATATCGAGGGATTGTTAGGGCAGTCTATCCCATCTTCACCTGAGTCCGCTCCTAGCTCTGAGAGTCAGCGGCAGCAAGAGACACGTTCTATCTTACCATTAGAGAGCGACGAGGATCCACATATATCTGGGCCCCTTCTTGGGGCAGTCCTGTCGAACATGCATGAGATGTTCACCTTGTTGCATGGGCCAATTCGAAAGTGCTGTGTACTATTTGGATGGCCGCCATGATGCCTGTATCGTCATAGGTTTTTGGAGATTGAGGACGACAGGGCCAACATGATCAATAAGCTCGGCAGTCTCTTGCACAGCTTTGTGCCATCGTAAGAAGGTCCTTTATGTCAGACGTCGATGATTAAATGAAGGCAGGTACATTGAGGTTTTGGGATACGGACCTTTGGGGCTTTTCACAGAACTCACCGGCTTTAGCTATGGTATGTAGTATGCATTCGAAGATTCGGGAAGTTGAGCTAGCTCTTCAGCACCAGTCGAGCGGAACACATTGGTTTTAATACAAGCTGCGCTACTTTCTTTGCAGGAGAAGCACTCAGATATCAAGGCGTCAGCGGTAATAGAATTCGAATGTCCGTCCTTGGGTCGCCGTGAACCTGTATGCTGCAGGTTTTATTCGACGCCCATCTCCTCCATTCCTCCATACCCTTAGGAGACATGAAGGTTCTCTACTCGTACATCGTTTCTACGAGTATAATTGGGTGAGCTCAATCGCGAAGTACTGCTATGACTTGAAGTGTTCATTTTATCAGCTTTCGTTCGGACGCCCCGACGAGCATGGTTTCGGCGATGAAGTTGTGTGAGCCACCGTATAACGGAATTGCGGAGAACGCCTCATCGTTTTGTCGTACGAACCACGTAACAGAGGATATGGCAGAGGGCGAAGCGGGAATGTGAGAGTGCACCCTCTCGTAGTAGTTGTAAGGAAAGCGTCAGATTCCTCTTTGGACCCGGAGCCAGCTCAACTGACCATGGCGTCACGCCTATAGTGCACTTACCATCACTTGGGAAAGGCAGGCTCGTGGCGCTTCTTTATCACGGTCTCATGTTCGTCTTCATTATTGACATTGTTCAGAAGGTACCATGCTTGTCGATGTGACCAATTCTCATTGTGAATTCCTATAGGAAACGGATTCTGAGCTTTTCGCTTCGCTGCAGCGATGGGTCGCAGAGTCCAAAAGCGTTAGTCAAGTTGCTCAACTTGTACGACAGCAATTTAGTCAAGCTATGAGTTTGACGGATGAATACAAGTAATGCATCACGCAGGCTGGGTCTTGAAGACTTGAGGATTGTACAGGTTTGCGTATGCGAACAATGTGAACCGTGCTTTGCGGGTGTCTAATGACGGTTCCTCTTCGCTCAACGACGAAGCCCCTATGGCGCTCATAGGGAACGAGTCTAGTCCGGAGGACCTAGTGCTCTTCAGTACTCTGCGACAAGTTTTGGTGAGAACGCTGATGATGAGATTCACCGAGTAGCTACTCTCACTCCACAGGTGCATGGGGAAGAATATCTGGATGCTGCTGGCCTTCCTAAAGGCAGTCGATGCCGTGAGATCTGCTACAAATCACCTGGGAACGTAAGAGGAACTTAGTGCTTACTGTGGACTACTCTCTATCTCAGGGCTGGGCTTGTGCGAAGGTCTCGCCGTTGAACCGTGAGTTCTATCTTCTGCTCGCGAAGCCCGCAATGCCGTTGGTGCGATGTCAAGAGGAGTGCGAACGCTTCGCTCGGATGCATCTCTCCAACATATTCACTATGTGAGGCACAACACTCCGTACGAACAACTGTTGGTTTCATAACTTGGATTTTAGTGTTCAGTCTTCATACTTTTATGACCTTTACTAGCTCCCTGGGAACAGATGTGGGTTCTCCATGGCTTGATTAGTGTCATTTCGACCTCTCACGGGTTTCGGGTTTCAGAGGCATTGGCCATCGGGGGATTCGCAGCTTCTTTGAGGGGTCCTCAGAGAATTCGTGTTGTATCAGTTCTGACTTTATTCAAAGTGATTCCCTCAATTTCTGTTATCAATTGCCCTGTGGCGCCCAATGACTGACCGTCTGACTATCTATTTGTCATCTCTTGATCGGCTAAAGCCAGCCATACCGGAAGTCCTCCAGCACAACGTGTGGCAATACCTCCGAGAAGCAGGCACAGTTCGGTTACTCAGTGAAACAATAGAGCCACCACGTAGGCTTGAAGTGTCTGCTCAAGCTGGCTTTTGGATCAAACACTTTTGCGTGGATGATAGGGACATGTCCGTTCTCTTGACCTTCCGGGATGGTGCCGGCCAAAGCGGAGTCCTCTACAAGTATAGAGAAGGTGAAGGCCTCGAAAGGGTTAGCAGCGAACCGGTCGATGCGTTCTGTGTCAACTCGGTTCGGGGATGTGTCTATGCATTTAGAGATCAGCAGCTTTCGCGCATACGCCACAGAGCCCCTCCATATAAGGTCGACCATATGTGGACATTATCGCCGGATTGGTCGCCACCAGACTATATGGTGAGTCGAGGAAATCATATTGTGTTCGGCTCTTCGCGCTGGGAGGCTCCCATGCACAGCTATGGTATAACAGTGTTAACCTTGGTTGGATCGGTGGTGCGAGTATCGTCTCTCGACCTCTGCGGCGATGCAAAAGAATCTATGAAGTTCAGGCGCATGCTGGTAGACGCATTCGTGGACTCGAATGGGGAGCTTTGCATCTTGGTCTGCATTGGGGAGACTCTACTATACCGATCGTTATCTAGTGATACATGGATGTCTATGAAGATGCGTGGCCAAGTACGGCAAATGGCGATGGTGCAGAGCTCAATGATAGAGGATCATTTTAAAGAGAGGGAAGAGACAGCTCCTCCGTTGCTGGCCATCGTGCGTCATAGTTCACACAATCATACCTCTGATTCTGAAGTGTTCTATCTTGCACGGTTGGAGATAGTTGACTTGAATAGAGGCGAAGTAGTGGTATCGGTTGCATGGTTGCAAACGCCTTGGTGTCCTAATCTGGCTTATGTGGAGCACACGATATACTTCCAAGCATGTGGCCCTGCAATCGATAAAGTAGATGCATGCCTCGTCTATGACGCGCCTTTCAGCAAATGCAAAAATATGCGCAAATTCAGTTGAGGTTGTCTCTCGGATATTTTTGTCATACGTGACGCTCCACCGTCGCCGATCGGTAGCGGCTGATGCGTCGTGCAGAGCACTGTACTGCATGATGGGATCAATGACCATTCTGTCTATTGCCTTTTCATCGGGAAACCAAACTTGATGCATTGCATTCCCTCGTCAACTGACTGTATTGTTTCATTCGGGATGGAGCGGAGATCGATTGTATTTAGTTTGTTCCTCTGGAGTGATGCCCTCTAACAAGCATCACAACAATAAGCCTTGCCGCAACTGGGAAGAGACTGTAATCTCGGGATCGTTGGCTCAGCTTATTGAATCGTGTGCAAGAGTTTTTCTTCAGGGGACTTGTCGGTACGGAGACTCCTGTAAATTCGTTCATGCCCAGCGTCGAGGAGTTTCATCATCTAATCCATTTGGAGGTTGGTCATACGATAGGGCGGCTCAATTAAGCAGGCTTCCCTCACAGGTGGCACAGTGTCTGCTTCGCCATTCGGTGGCAGCGGCGCAGGCAGGCAAGTGTCTGGGAACCCTTTCGGAGCTACAGCCACACCGGCACCAACTCCCTTTGGTGCTGGCAACGTCACGGCACCAAGTCCTTTCGGTAGTGGTAACGTCGCGGCGACGACTCCCTTTGGTGTTGGCAACATCACATCGTCGTCGCCGACTCCTCCTACATTTGGCGGCACACCAGGTGGTGGTTCTGGACCGTTCGGGAGCTCGAAGCCTGTAACATTTGGGGCGGCCGCTTTTGGAAGCTCACAACCATCGGCGTTTGGTAACGCAATGGGGACGAAGCCAAGTCCCTTTGGGAATACTACATCGGGTGTATCCCCGAGTCCTTTTGGTGGTGGTGCAGCAACCCAACCATCACAATTCGGGCAATCGCCTTCACAGTTGAGCAACGCGAACCCCTCTGCTTCAACTCTTGGGAATCTGACTGCACCTGCCACAACCATAGTGCCACCATCCGGCGTTTTGCCTGCCGCTACTGTTGTTGGGAATCTGGTACCGGACGAGAGCAACCGGAAAATGAGAGAAGTAAGTGAATGTATTCCATGGTTGTATCAAGTAAGTTCCTCGCTGCTCCTCAGAACATCGCAACCGCGTTGAACAAGGGCGAGCTTTACCCTTTGTCGTCCTTTGGACCGGATGGTCAGGGCAACCTGACGCCGCCCGGCATCGACGTCAGCTTCGAAGAGCTTCGGTATGAGGACCCTCAGAACCAGCATTTACGAGACACTATCGCCAAGACGGAAGCAAGTCTCGAGAAGATTATTTCTAAGCCCGCTCTGTCGAAATACTTTGGTATTGAGGGAACGGCGAAATCGGTATCGCCTTTCAGCGGAAATGCTGTCGCTCCCTCACCGTTTGGAGGAGCATCTGCCCAGACTAAATCATCGCCCTTCGGTCCTGCAGCGGGGCCGAAGCCCTCGCCATTTGGTGCAACACCAGCAGCTACCTCAACAACATCCCCGTTTGGTGGATTCGGAAGCAGTCAATCCTCTGCAACGGGCTCTTTCGGGGGATTTGGTAACGCCTTCGGTGGCAAGCCATCGTCATTCGGTGCCACTAGCGGGCCCTTTGGTGCAACTCAACAGTCCTCGCTTCTCCCCACGTTGTCATGGCCGGACAGCTTGGTGGTTCGGCCTGGAATTCCTTCGAACAAGATGCCATCATGGATTCCCCGAACACCTTTAAATCTACTGCCTGAGATCAAACCGTCGAAGGGGCTATCGGAGGAAGATATCGAACGTTACAAGAATGCGGAATTCTCTTTGGATGCATTTCCGTCTCTGCCCCCTACCATTGAGCTACTCACGTGATACTATTTTATGTGTTTTGCGTCTTCTTCAATTGATCAATGAAATCCTGGGCAACTATTCATCTCATTGAAAATGAATTCAACAATCAATGTGAAAATTGAAACGTCTCTAGAACAGTGGTCTTTGCCACTGTTCAATCAGTGGTTGAAGTAGTAACTGTAGTCGATTCAGCCGACGGTGACCAAGTGCTTGGCGGCTCAGTGGTCGATGGACTCAGAGTAGTAGTGGTAGATGTAACACTAATAGTTGATATACAAGGACATTCACAAGGAACATTGAGCTGCTCAGGGTCAGTAGAGCCTGGAGGACCCTGGCAATAGGCTTCATTGGTCAGCCAGTATTTACAGAAAGAATTGCTGAAGTCACCGCCATTAACGGTTTGACTACGACAAAAATCGTCTCCTTGTGGGCAAGGTGACTGAGTTGTAGTAACAACCGGATATTGTGGATAGTTAGAATCGGTATTGGGATCGTACGGAGCATTAGTAGTTCCCCCAGAACCCAGAGGCTCTGGTCCTCTCGCTTCCAAGTCGGAGCTACAACCACTCAACCAGAGGCCCAAGATGGAGAGGACAACCGCAGTGGCAGATCGTATCATATTGCTCAAAGCCAAAATATCGGGAAAATAGGTTTGTTTCCAGATACAATTTCTAAGCTAGCGCGGATAGCTTTTTTGTGTGACCTTGCGCCCGCTGTCTCTTTTGAATAGTGTCCTCAGTAAACGATGCCTGCGTGTATCCGTTCCGTTTATCTGTTATCTCGTGTATATCCAACATCAAAGATCATCATGGTCTCCGACAAATGATTGGAGGATTGGTCAGTGACTCCCGGTGATTGCAGATTGCACGCAAGTACACGGATTCATGTAGACTCTTGTAACACGTTCGTAATTCGAAATTCGCTGCGATAGTGGTCATATTCACGTCTAATGATCCTTCTTCTAATTCGGTTGTTCCATACTTCTCATGCAACAGTTCGACCTTCCAAATCGTTGAGAGATGAGGTGTATGCAGTTGTCGGGCGCGGTCAATCGTCACAATTCGAACTCCACGAATCTTTCGAGTCCTGTTCAGTATCGAAAATTCATGTTATGAATGGCGTCATCAGCAGAGGTCCACTTTCTCAACTGCATCCTTGGACTGAGTCACATTCAGCTTCCAATAGCTTCACGGATCGATACGCTCCCTGCCTTACACGAGGAGCTGCGAAAGTGAACCTCCACGACTATGAATCGGGTCAGCTGGCCCAACCGGTGGTGACAAGTGTTCAAGGCTCAGATGTGGATGATCTCGCTGACTCCGTTGCTCGGGTGCAGCTGAGGGATAACGATTGGGTTATTGGTTGGATTCTGGCGGTAGACCCTACATCAGTTTTTGGATCGGCCAAGTACTCATATGGCCTGCGTGCTTCCTGTGTCATTCACGGTTATTGTCGGCCCTTGTTGATTGAGATCCCTCGAAGTCGTCGCAACGGCTTGGATGATTTGATCGGAATACCTCTGGCGGTCTTGCGGCAGGAAATGGACTGTAGAGAAGAGAATGTGGACCAGCTGGGCATTTTCTTGCGGTTTATCGTAACACAACTTGTAGGCGTGGGTGTGAGGCTGAGCAGCAAGCTGAGATGGTCCCACACTGATCGAGTAGCGTTCGAGAGGCTCGATGTTCTACTCAAGTGAAATCTATCGGAATTTTCCTGAACTGCTCCTCATGCACAGGTACACGCCTCTCTTGAATCTTTTCCGAGGGTATCTGGTAAGTGCAACATCTCGCGGGAAGTGTTCAACCCATCGTTGCAATGATCCAGAGGAAGGGACGGTCATAGCCGAGATGGGAGACGACGAGGAGGAGCCCCATGCATGTGAGCTAGTTGATCTTCCTTGATAAGTTTCCATCAATAATTCTCTCGAGTTAGTCGTCATCTTCTACATGCATCGTGATTGGGTAAACTGAATTTGATTTATGGTGCTTAACGTCAGAGCGGCCGGGTGTCCATCCAGTGGATATGAGGACCGTGGCATCGACGGTGTCGAGGGTACCTTAGTTCGAGCGCGGGACCTTGCGGGCATCGGGCTACAATCGGAGAGTTTAATGCAGTATGATCATGTAGCGAGAGGAGTGTGCCTCATTGTACGGGAAGCTGCTGTAGGATGGATGGGGCTCAGGCGTTGGCAACAATCAATCGACATATCAAGACGTTGCCTGTGGGTTACACCGATGAGTGGCTTGCAATAAAAGCAGAGATATCGGAAGAGGTTGCCGTCGTTAAAGCAATTTCCGCGGAATGGTCCTAGATCGCTGGAGTCTCAGAGTCATGCATGTGATCCCGTCTAGGTCGGAGATAAGGCGAGCTTGTGCTTCGAGGCCACCTGGAGCTCCACCCCAGCCGCATGTACTCGCGGATGATGAGGAGGTATGGTCTCGATTAATAGAAGTGGAATGAACATGTCCTGTAGCGATCGGTCGGGTCCAGGGATGGAGCGACATGGAGCCCACCACCTCCCCTGCCAAGGAGGGTTCGGGGAGGGGGTGGCGGCTGGCGTGGTCAGGGACCTCGAGACTTGGTAACTAAGGAAGGCCTGGGGGCTGTTGATATCGGCATTGATCTAAGTCCTCTACTATGAAATATGTGTTTGTGCGAGTTGATTGTTCGAAATCGATGGAGTAAGATGATGTAACGTGCTGGTCAGGCATCAGCATCATCACGCAAAGCGCCAGTACCTGAGAGGAGACGCCGACAGCAGCCTCACACGTCAATCACGCGGAGTACCTCAGTGTAATTTGGCTTATGCCAGATGGGCTCCGATTTAGATGGATCAGTGGATGCTAGCCCTATAGCAGAAGGTCGGGACGCCAGTCGTGGAAACAGCTCGAGGAACTACAGCAAGCCTTGGTTGCAGCCTCTTCCTCCACAGGTCGTATGAACTAGCACATTATGTTTGTTCTTGCCAAGGATTGTAGGCTCACGAGAGTGCATCAAATGGAGGCACCAGCGACAACGGTGGAGGAATATGGAGCGCCTGTGAACGGCGGGGGTTCCTCGAGCATGTCTACGGCCCTAGTGGTGAAGGCCCAGATGCTGACCTCATCATGATGCTCGAACGAGATTGCGTCGAGAAGAATCCCCAGGTATAACGGCCGATTTATAGAGTTTGGTTACGCATGAACAGATCGGATGGAGCTCGATATCCGGTCTAGAGTCTGCGCGGCAACTCCTCGAAGAGGCAGTTGTGCTACCCTTATTGATGCCGGAATATTTCCAAGTAAATGAGTACCTCATCCATGCGAGTACAGCAGCACATGAGGCGGCTGTAGGGTATTCGGCGGCCGTGGAAAGGCGTTCTATTATTCGGCCCACCTGGCACTGGTAAAACGATGTTAGCGAAAGCGGTAGCCACTGAGTGCGGTAATAAAGGATTTCTCGGCCATGTGGGTCAACCATGCCTGGCTAGATACTACCTTCTTCAATGTAAGCTGCAGCACAGTCACCAATAAATACCGCGGGGACTCGGAGAAGCTCATACGGGTCTGTGGTACTCGTAGATATCATTGTTGTGATATCCGATCGATCAGTTACTCTTCGAGATGGCTAGATTCTATGCCCCGACTACAATTTTCTTTGATGAAATCGATTCTATAGGTAGCAAACGTGGGTAAGTGAGAGATCTTGTTCCTGGCCTTGATATTGGTCGGGCGTGCGAACCAGAGACCCTGGGGAGCACGAGGCTTCGCGGCGGGTGAAGAGCGAGCTGCTGGTACAGATGGATGGTGTTTCGAGTACTGATCCTATTCAACCGAAACAGCAGCAGCAGCCACGAGATCATCATGAGGAAGGTACTCACTTCTGCCGGGTGATGATCCTAATTTGGTGTTCCTCTTCTCCAGGGCAAGATCCATCGTCTGAGTCGGGGTCTGCGGAAGATGGAGCGTCCCCGCCTAAAACTGTCATGGTAGTTAGGCGAATTCGTGTCCCAATTCGTTGATGGAACATGTCACTGAGGCATAGATTTGGAGAGCTGCTCGAGGATCTTCTCCTGTCGCAAGGCAGATCGTAGGAATTCGCCTGGGAAATTGTAGTCGTATGCATGTCGGAGTTTCGTACATCCCGCGCTGTGTTTGTGGTGTTCTCTCTGTACTGATATTGAACAGGTACTAGGCGCGACAAATCACCCCTGGGAAATCGACGAGGCCCTTCGACGACGACTTGAGAAACGTATATATATCCCCCTGCCTGACGAGGAGGCGAGGCTTGGCATGTTCAAGGTGGTGGAATCGACACATTGGTGGTTTATCATCGCTAAGTGTATCAGGTGAATTGTTCCAGTATAAAGCTCGCTAGTGACGTGGATTTCCGACGGCTCGTCAAACGAACGGAGGGGTGAGCTTTCACTTGGGTAGTCGTGCTTGCAGCCAACAGTCATGGAGCAGGTATTCTGGTGCTGACATCTGTAGTGTTTGCAGAGAGGCTTCTATGATGAACCTGAGGGATAGATTGAGGAAGGCTCGGACAAAGGGAGTAGTGACATAGTAGCGAGGTCACCATAGGGATTCGGTTGGGTAGGCGACCAAAGGTGGGCTTGATGTCGATCGATTACGAGCTGAGGTTGAAGGACGACCCGTAACTATGGGTAACTTCGAGCAAGCGGTGAAGAACGTACAGAAGTCGGTCGGAACCGAGGACTTGAGAAAGTACCGACTCTCTCGAATACATGAGAGAGTTGTTGTTTTGAATGCCTCAGATTTGAGGACTGGATGCGCGAGTTCGGATCGTCATAACGTAGCACCGAAAAATTGTAGTATTAAAACTGTCATACTTGTACATGCTTCGCGGCAATATCAATTTCACCCTTATGCCGCCGAATTGAGGTATCACCTTCGTGACCTAGTCGTGTTCCCCTTGTCCACAGTCGTAGAGTGTCAGTTATTTGACTATTATGACTATGCATCCACTCACCAGCGGACTGCGGGATTACGTCACAGCAGCCGATCATACCAGGTGGCAAATCAATCGCTTCAGAAATGTGCCATAAGAGAGTTTTGGTAGATATGACGGTTTGGCAAACGGGTTCATACGAGTCGACGTTACCCACAGCAACTTACAGGCTCGAGTACATGATGCCACCCTCTCCCTTGCTGCTACCATTGGTTAGCACGACTGTGTTGTGGCATGTAGAGGTTTACGTTGACTCAGAGTCGGTGAAGCAGAAACTTTACAAGAGGAATGGAACCACTGTGGATCATATGCAATTATTTTTAAGGGGTGCGGATGGGAATACAATCTTCCTCTATGATGACAAGCTCACTTTAAGGTGGTTGCTGCGATGAGTGCATTTTATCAAATCTGTTCGTGTAAGGGACTTTGGTGCTCAAAACGGCGACTCGATCCACATCAAGGACACTGACCCATACAGTGTCTCTGCCGGAGGGGCTTTGGAGAATCTAGATCTGGTACGTGAGATCGGCTCACTCGCAACATATTTGTTCTGTTCGTTGTAGGTTGATAAATACGTTATGGATGACGAGACTTACGATAAGCGTACTAACACACTAAGGCATTATATCAGAGAGCAGAGGAAGAAAAATCCGAATTTCAAGCTTAAGTTCGGGCCGCAGACAACACCGGATGGTGGGCCGCGTTGGAGCCATTGAATAGCTATGTGAGCGCTTGTGTTGTGCAGAGAACCAGGATGCTGCCGTGCCTGAGAGACCGCCCACCCCAGAAAATGCGCGGGAGATGTAGGCCTACTACTCCTACCGTCACAAGCTTGGTGGAAGCTTGTAGATATGCAGTGGGCCAGCGATGTGAGGTAAATCCTGGCGGACGACGGGGAGAGGTGGCTTATTTCGGTCCGGTTAAAGGACTTCCAAGAGGCGAGTGTGAACCAGCATAGTCTACTATCATTGTCGTTAGCAGGTTCCTGGGTTGGGGTTCGCTTAGATGAGCCTCAGGGAAAATCCGATGGTGTTGGACCTGACGGAAAGGAGTACTTCAGCTGCCCCAACGGGTATCGCAATCAAGCTCGATTGTGGACCTACTTTAATTCCTTTAGACCTGGCTACGGTTGCTTCGTATTATGCGAGAATGTAAGAAACAAACATTCTCCACGTCTATCACACAGCTTTAGGTCAACGTCGGTGCCGAGTTCGTACCTGCCGATCCGTTTGCTGAGCTCTCCTCTGAAGATGAGCTGTAAGGCTCTCACCTGATGTGATGATTGTGAATTAGAAACTCTCCCTACTGTTGTTGTGTTCAAGAGCAATAGTTCGTAAGAAGTGTTTCTCGAGTCAGTTCATGATGCTACGCGCATTGCTATTCTACCTAGCAGCCGGTTCAGCTTTGGCGGACGAACGGCCCCATGGAGCCTACTGTGGCAACTACAAAGAACTAGTGAGCTCCGAAGCTTACACGGGGCCAGCCCTCATTGAATAATTAGGTCCGAAATGGACGCATAACAATCGACGATGATACACATTTCGACATTTACCTCGAGGTCTTCTTGGAGCAGGTGGACTGCAAGCGGGAGGAATATCAGGTGTCCCACTCGATGGCGATCATGGTCCACTTCTGGTTCAGTATGATTGTGAGACCCATACAGGGCAGCTTCCGCACTGGAAGGATCCAGATGATTGTATCAATAAGAAGCTCAATGACTTCGGCGGTGAGACATGATGTCCAGCTGAATGAATGCTCCGTTCAGTTAAACTGGATTCTATAATGCTCTATTATGACGCTGGTGCAGACCAATTGACACTCGAGATTAACAAGAAGTGAGTATCATCCATTTCTATCCAGATTTGTCTCATTCTGATGAACTTCTAGGATCAAAACGATCATGAAGCAGTGTGACGAGTACGTGAAAAGTGGCGAGGATCATCTATTGGACTTGGGCTTGGAAACCTTTCCGAGTGAGTCGGAAGAATCATGAACGAGCCCAAATGCGTCGGATTCGGCGTGTATGCCTGTTTCCATGCAAGGTGCCAAACAGGAGGCTATCGAGATGTCTCTATGATGCAAGAGTGTATTTGCGGCCTCGGAACACTTTTTGGCGTCCTAGTCAGTATTGTACCCATAATTTTTTCATTGATATTTCTGTTGAGCTTGAAATATTGAAGCCTGTGGCGAAGCCAATAAGTGAACTCTATGCAGTGAAATCACACGACAACACGTATGCATACTAGAAGCTAACGCAACTTGAAGTCCAGAGTCGGGAAATCCGGTTACGAAATCTATGCATCTGAGACGCATTTCAAGCTGATGATGTGAAAAGGGTATTAAATAATGATGAATGAGTGCTGACAAATGTAATAGCTCCTCTTGTGTGATCAATTACCACACCAAGACTTTAAGGAGCTTCAAGTTGAGCCTCAGACTCCGCTTGGTTGTTGATGTTGACGCCGAGCCGACTCAAGATGGCTTGCAATGTAGGACGGTTGACTAGTGATAACCCCAGTCGTCCCAATGCGGCCAGTCCCCTTCGGTGGCTGAATATCAGTTGCCTTTGGCGTCATTCTTGGGAAGGCAGTGTGCCCCGGTGCTTGCGCTAGAGGCGTCACCCCAACAGCCGTCAACCAATCGGTCGGCATAGTGGTAGCTGTCTGGTCAATCTCCTCATGAGGCTGAGTCTGCTTATCGAGATGCCAGTGGGTGGCCTTGACGAAATCGTACTTATCTATAGAGCCAAGACGAATCAAGGTCTCCTTCAAACCCTGCTTCACTTGAGTGACGCGGCGCTGCTTATTGAAAGATTCACTGCGCTTGCGAGCGACTGGCCAATTTGCAATAGAGTTGAACTCCTCCTCAAAGGGCGAGTAGCTCCTGAAGTCATGAATACTCTCCTGACCCATGAACCGAGGGAACTCCTCCTCGAAGGGGCTCACAGTAGTATCCTCAGGCAAGGGGGTTGTGTCAATGTGCTCCGCAGCAGGAAAGCTACCCACTCTAGCTCTCAAACTCGGATTAACATTACTCTGCATCCAAGTCTGAGAAGGCACGTCCACATCTTGGAGATGCGGGAAGCTCTCGTCGAAAGGACTGACCGTAGGATCTTCTGGCAGAGACGAGTAGTCGACGTTCTTAGTTGGGAATGTACCGATGTTAACAGTGAGGTCGGGATTCACATTGCTCTGGCAGTAGCCCTGTAGGTGAGGGAAATCCTCGTCAAATGGGCTCTCCGACATATCCTCAGGAAGAGGTCTCGTGTCACACTTTTTAGTGGGCATGGTACCATCCTTAGCACGTAACGTGGGGTTCACGTTACTCTCCCAGTAAGAGCTTGGTAGAGGGAAATGTTCGTCGAAAGGGCTAACACTGTCGTCCTCAGGCAGGGGCCTCATGTCGATCTTCTTAGTAGGCAGAGTACTATGAGCAACCGGTAGAGTCGGGTTCACATTGCTAGTCATAACATGCTGAAGACGGTTCTCGTCCGCTGGGATCGGCCACTCTTCGTCGAAGGGACTCACAGTGTTGTCTTCGTCCAATGGCGTCGAGTCAGCGTGAACGGTTGGGAATGTGTTGCTCCTAACCCGCAGATTCTTGTTGACATTGCTCTGAATCAGAGTCTTCTGGTCAGTGAGCATGTCCCACATATCGTCAAATGGGCTCACAGCAAAGTCTTCTTGAATAGGAGCTGAGCCGATCTTCTTGCTGGGTAGACTACCAATGCTCACAGTCAAGTGCGGGTTGACATTACTCATCTTGTGACTCTGAAGGATCGGGAACTCCTCGTCGAAGGGACTAACAGAAGCATCCTCGGGTAGAGGAGTCCTGTCTATGTGCTTAGTAGGGAGAGTCCCAATGTGAACCTTCAGACTCGGGTTCACGTTGCTACTCTGGATGCCTTGGCATACAGCACAACGGTGCTTCTTGTTAATGCTGTGTCTTCTACCAGTCTTAGTATGAGAGATTGAGCTTGGGGACATCATAGGCATGTCCACGATGACATGAGAGGACTGGGAGGAAGTCGAACCCGAAGGGAGACGCAAGCCCTTAGAGATTGCCTTGTTTGCCTTGATGCCTAGATTAGTGTTCTCTTGGAAGCCTCCCTTATTCAGCTGAGGCAGCTGGAAGTGAGACCAGCCTCTCTGACCGGCTGAGTGAAGGTATTGCAGAGGCACATCCGACTTGTAGGAGTGGTGGTCCGTGTGACCGTACTTATTAGTGGTCCTCGATATCACAGCGCTAGCAGGTTGCTGGATGAGGAACATTCGTTAAATAATAATCAAATATGATTACCTACGGCCGAATCTTAGGTTTGCCGGAGCTACGAAGGGCCCAATGAGGGATAAAGATCCAATTATGTCCACGTCGAACTCGAATGGGAACGCGTGTCAGTTGATAATTTAGCTATCTGGAGGCGCCCGTATTCGTGATCGACACAGCCCTCTTGTTGATCCTGCGCCGTTAATATCGCGCGCGCCCGAAGTGGAAGACGGCTACTAGTCTGTGTGAGTGAGTGGGAACATTCTGCTTTCAGTTCGGTGGTTCTCTGTGTGAATTAACCCGCCAGGAGCTCGCGCCGCATTACTGAGAAAAGGACGTGTTTCACCTGATGTCGCAGGATGAGTAAGTTCCTTCGACGACAATCTGTGGGTCTACTTCCCTGAGGGACTCCCTGTTGGTGCCCTGTAGTCATAGAACCTGGGATGGGTTCATCAATTCTATCTTGGGGCTTGTTGGGAGAGTCGCTCAATGCGGTTCATGCCTGGTCTGGAATACTGGAATGTGCATGGCTTCTTCAAATAGAGGCAAACGTTGCTCGATTTCTTGACGATGTTTACTCAGGTCACCCACCGTGCCCAACACTGATGTAGCTGTTATTCGTGTTACTGTACAGAGTCTGAGAGACTTACAGCTCTCTATTGATGCTCCGAGAGCTAGGTAATGGGAGTTCGATAACCCAATCATAGGAAGGCCAACTTGTTCTTGTCTCTTCAGATTGGAAGCTTTTCAAGAAATCACATCGTGGCTACGGTCCTTGGCCACCACTCGCCGTAGTACAGGTTCCATACCATCGGAGATAGACCAGGCCATCAGAATCCTCCTGCGCTTGAGATATACGTGTAGATTCGCAGACATAAGGAGTGTGGCTGATGTAGGACGATGAGGCATTTAGCCCTCGTGACCGGTCATACAAATCTCGCGTTGTTGCCAGAACTTCCTAGCTGCTCAGAGGAACTCTGGTATTGCAGTCGCAGCTCGTTATATCAATACGGAGGTCAGCAGATTTTCGAAGAGTAAGCTGCCAGCTCAAAACTGTTGTGAGCTCGAACTCCCAGATCCCCACCTTGTGACGGTGCCAGCTGTGGATTGGTCACTATTTGACTCCTCCTCAGCTGCCAGGATAACGCACATAGTAATAATAATATCATGTAGTTACGTCATCTAGAGTGTGCACTCCTCCCCGCCCCTTAGGAATGGGCTATATCGACCGTACCACGATTCTATGTAAACTACGCTAGAACCATGGATATTCTCATGTTTCAAGAGGGAGGCTTGCAGCTCCACTGGAGGTAACACACCGAGGCTCCCACTAGTGCATCGTAATTGTTTTTATTCCTTATCTCAGGCACTTCATAGCCATGATGGCAGCCTCTCGGCATAACTGCGAGTATTTAGTTCGGAATCAAATGGAGCTTTTCCTGTAGTGCATGTGAATAGCGTGTGCATACGAGTGCATCATCCTCATTTCAGGGCCTCCGGTGGTGATGTAGCTTGGCTAACGGACCCGACGACTATACCAAAGCAGCTCAGAGCTCTACATGTAGTGTGATTTGGATACTTCTATCAATCATGCAAGTCGGGGTTCGTTGTAGGACGTAAATCTTATACTATGCCACAAGCCTTGGGAGCTCAAACAGCGGCATATGGAGGACTTACTTCGAGTAATTGCATTCTCAACCGTAGTATGGGTGTATTCGAGTGGTCTTTCTACAGGTTTGGTCGAAAGCCGACTTAGTGGTCGCTCTAGCTATACTCAGGTAGGTTGAAAGATCTGATGTTTGGGGCCGTTCTCCGGAGTATTGTAAGGCTCGCTAAGTTGCTGTTTCTCAGTACATTCCACACTCTTCCTGTTGTGGCATTTGGCCTCGGTCTAGAAGTGGAACCAGATCTGCGCCTCGAGCCTGGTGAAGTGTTTTTCGATGATCCCCCCTATGATCCTGACAACGAAAGAATGCCTAGGTGATAATGTTCTGTTCTTGTGCGTAGGCGAACATGTAGAGCTATCCTCAGCTGCTTCCTCGATAACACTGGATCGGTACCATTCACTGCTCAGAAGCTTATAGAGCATGCGGCCAGAGACTCAGACGACGAGTCGGACAGCCAACCTTCTGTTGGTGGGCAATATAGCAATTCTCTCCGTAGTATGTCAACGAGCCTCATTTTCAGAGTACTTGACGAAGGATCCAATTACGCGGGAGGACTCTCATCCATCGTTTGGTAAACTCGCGGATCACTATTGGATGTTCGGATCGTCTCCAAAGACACGAGAAACTGAGGTAGTGAATACTGTGGTTAGTAAGTGGGTTGCCCGGCGCGAGAGTTGGCTCCTACACAGACGAGCCGCCCGGCATCATCTTCATCACAAGCGAAAACACGACATACTGGTGGGAAGCAGCCTCAAAATGTAAGTTTGGTCAGTTTGAAGTCGTATATTGTTATGGAGTTGACTCGTTTCGTTAGGCTGATCCCTCTCCCCAAGCATCTTCGTCAGCCATTCGCCTGTCTGAGGGGAAAAAGTCCAATTTAAGCTCAGTGATGAATGCTTACCCGCGTGTTCGAGCACCAAGTTGCAGACGGTAGTATGGGTATTTTTAATGTTTTCACCCCTTGTATGAGCAGGTTCCGGCACCCCTTCCACTCATCGGAGGATAGTATAGGGGAGCGGGAGGAATGGTGAGCGATATCTAAGCTTGAAGTTTTGCCTCTGATAGATTATCATTCAGTGGGCATTGTGGTAAGCCCTTGCATTATCTGGATTTTGACGTCCGAGGATCGAGAGGCATACCGTGGGACTCGCAGTTCTCTTGGGATGAGCAGGCTCGTGTTCTGATGAATCACCTCTTACTGGATGGCTCACTCACGGACGCTATAGATCGAGAGTAATAGTCGCTGCTCCAGCGGTCTCCGGCGTATTTCAGTCGTTCGTGCACGCTGTTAGGTATACGGAAGCTCTAGAGTCTGCCACTGATCATATAGGATCGCGAAGTGTGCCGAGTACCCTCCCGTTGCGTCAGGCTATTCTGGTCTATGTGCATCAAATGTATGGTATAGCGCATCACGACTACGACTACACTCAGCAGAACAAGGTAGTCTTGTGAACTCCCCTTCTATCCCCGAGTTGACGGTTTTGTAGTTCCTCACGTTGCTGCAGAAGGTTGTGTTGAAGAAGCTAGTATGCTATCCAGAACGGTTTTCTAAGGCTGATTTCGGTCGATTCATGGACGTCGAACAGTTGGAGTTCTGGGAGATGGCAGACTATGTTTATCTCATCTTCCAAGGTACGTTTCCCTCGCTTCCTCATTACCTGGGGTAGTCTTCTCCAGTTGGATGATAGTGATCTTGCCTCAGCCCGTCGCGTGGTGGAGCTAACGTATGCACTGCGTGCCCTCAACAATGCGATGTCGGCCTTGGATAGTCAACTATGTCAACGATGAGGCGGCGGTTTTCATTTCATCTACCCAACGTTGTACTCGACATCAGATTGAGATATCGTGCTATCTCACTGATGTAACCGTGTTTGGGAGGGCACATGTCTTACATCCTCACCGTGGTTGTATCGACAAGCCTCTAGCATCGTTTCCACAGGTTTTATTCGTAAATCACCCTCTGTACTTGCTCGATGTCATAATTATATTCTTTTGATGAAGGCGTACTATGTAGTTTCCTCAGCATAAGTGTGGGGAATGTGTAATAAAATGGCAAGTCAGTGTAGAGTTCCAAGTTTTCAATTCTTTAATGTTTGTGATTACCTGGGTTACCAGTGAGCAAACGGAGCAGAGACTAACTTGGTTCTCCGTGGCGAATCTATGCAGCACTAAGTTCTTTGCTGGTTATAACCCTTAGGTGAGGGGTCCCAGCTACCCTATTATAATCAGTGCTGTGCAAAGCAGGAGCAGACCCGTTACCCGAGATGTGCTTCGATGTCGGTGAGAAACATCAGGGACCACATATCTTACCGCATCCACTCTTCTTGGAGAATCGCGAACTAAGATGTCTCAATATCGGATATATACTGAGGGGAGTCCGAGCTACCGGAAGAAAGGGCAGTGACTTCGATGCTCTCGAGTCGTCTCGGATTAATCTGATTCTGTAATGGTTGACTCCGTCACGGTTGGGCACAAAATAGGAACGAGGAATTTGGTCCTGGGAGCTGCAGATATGTTTTTGTTCAATTTCACAGCTAGTTCATGCACTGCAGAATTAGTTCTCTCCCACACGGGTAAACCGGTGAGGAACGGCACTCTCATGCGGCTGGACGAAGTCCAATAGTAGTACAGAAGAAAGTATCTTGGTGGTATCGTGCTGTAAATTGCGGATATATCGAAGCGTTTGTGATGACTCATGTGTTGTCGAAATATTTGTGACTCCGTAAAAACCCTTGGTACGGGAGTGTGGGAAGGGGAAGAGCACACAACCCTTACGCTATTGGCAGCTTGGGAGTTGGTGCTCTTCCATGTCTAACGATGGCTTAGATGATGTTGAGCAGCTAAGATGCTAACCATCGGGCCGATGGTGCGTCACCATCGTCAGACATCTCCCGACCTAGGAAAAGAAAAAAATGATTCATGGCCGCACATCGATGCGCCCACTCGCGCGAGGAATCGCGATGAATGCTGATGCCTGTGAGGGTGTTGCGATCGATTCACTACAGCGCACGCAATATGATATCGATTAACCGGGAACACAAAGCAGTGCACGCGTGCACTCCCTCCCGTCTTGTTTTACCTGTCACTACGTTTCACTGCGCTCTCAAATATAATACTTCACCTATTTGGTTGTACATCCTATTCTCGCGGAATGCGGTTACGAACATCCTAGATAGAAAACCCGATGCAATCGGACAAGCTGAACTAGCTATGAACAAGCTGCCCCTCAGTCTGAGAGTCTCAGATGATCTGAGTCAGATCACAAACAGTGCATAAACACGGTATCACACTGGCAGTGTGATACCGTGTATATGCACTGTGCAGTGTGACACTGCACTCCCGCGATTAAAAGGGTACTACAACACAACAGACGCTATTGGCGATACGTGTCGCTTGTAGCTGGCATCTATACAATACTATCTACGAAACTGCAGTGGTGTTACGAGGGATATAGCACTCTGGACCCGCACTCACATCACAGCTGTTCTGAAGACCTATGAATGTTGCTGCAAGTAGGCAAAAATATTGTGAATAAGCAGTGTATAGTGATCCAAATATATAGCTTGCTGTCGCTACTTCGATGATCCGCATACGAGCGATAAACGAGTCAGCTGCTCGTTTGGAGACTAGACAAACAAGGCACTCACAAAACTTAGATATTGCAGCCGCCTTCATAGAAGTTGACGTCGCATGAGTTGACATACCTAACAAGGCCGACTATGCACAAGTTCAACACTATGACGATGATAATCCTCCAGTGAAATATCAATGGACTCATCGATGCTGCTAGATGAAGTTTGAAATTCCACTTCCCCCATCACTATTACTCTTTTGCCGTCTGTCCAACACTCAGTATACCACAAAGGGCAGCAAGAGCGGCAACGGTGCAGATAGTGGTGAAAGTGGCACCCTCGTCCTTCCCCAGAATTATCGCACCCGCAATGAGCTCGGACATTACCAGAACCTAAGGCAACGGCACTTTGCAGGAGAAACATACACGATTCGCAACTCACATGAGAGAACAAAATCATGACATAAAGTCGTTTCGCCTCGTACAAGGATCCGTGAGCAAGGATGCCGTCCGCCCCAGTCGCTATGAGGAATGCTGCTGCTATCAGCGCTGAGTTTCTGATGAGCGTATGATGTGGGAAGACGATCGATGCATCCAGGATGACGGCCCTGAGGGGATGAAAACCTTGTAGTAGGTTGTAAGAGAAGAGTTCGACAAGACTAGCTCGCATAACGTACGAAAAGCCACAGACGACATGTTTAGTGAACCAATTGTCAACCTCACAGTTGATCCTAGGAACGCATTGTAAAAGTACGACACGATTTCAAGTTAACTTCAAGGAATACCCTAAACACTGAGGGCCTGCGGTTGAAGTAATATTACTACCCAATTCCAAGAGCAATCCCTAGAACAGCTAGGAATATGGAGTAAGCTCTCAGTAGAGCAGGAACAGGCCTCGATGGTGGTGCTTGTAATAGCAGGTAGTGTAGCGTCTCATCGACGTGACTAGGAGAGTTACACAGCACGTCTGCAGGTTGGAGGAGTAGCGGCATTTGAGAGCTCCGTAAGGAGGATCTTGTTGGCATTAAGCAAAAAACAATTTTACGAATAACTGAAATCATACCGCAAGAATCCTTCCACGCCACCCAGAGCGTGGCTCAACTGTAGAGAGTAGCTATCACACACAACTCGTCTGACATAAGTATCAGCTTCGATCTCATGTATATCGTGTTAAATCCATTCATGAAAAGAGATAATGTCACGAACAAAATTCGCGAAAAGCACTAGAATTGTGTGCAACGCTCCGTCGGAATTGTGTTGCAGGAGTTGCAAAATAGATTACTAATTGGATGGCCCAATGTCTTCTCTAGCACAGAGGATATCACGTACAACGGCACGGCAGCTACGGGCTGTACATGAACCAGCTCCATTGGCCATATACTGTAAGTTGGTCGTAAATACTGTAGGAGTGCTCGGCCTGTCTGCATCCTAGCGATCTTGACTAGGGCCAGGAATTCGAATCCTCCATGGGAAAGTTTCAGGTTATAAAAAGCACTTCATGCGGCAGCAGCAGATTAAGGAGAGGATAAAGGGCTTACAGAATCCGCAGAAAGCTGACTGTGGGCCTATGGGGGAGTAATATTCGCGGCACTTCTGACTGTGTGATTGCTCCCGATGTAGGTGGTGGCGATGGTTCCGGGATAGGCGGATTCGCATCAAGAAGAGGAAGCAATATATATGATCAGTTCACCAGCGTACATGGTCGTGGTTTCTGTCGACTTCTATTACAGGTCGTGTTGAAACTTTCACTGGTCGTTTCTTACGTTTATGCAGAACTGTCCATCCTCTTATTATTGTCTCACACATAATGAGTACACCAGCTGTCCGTAACTTGTGGCTATCATCATCTAGTCGAGCTGCCACTGCGGCCCTCAGTGGAAGCGTCAGGAGTTTGCAGACCTCGGCACCGAGATTTTACTCGCAAGACGAGATTGATACCGCGCAGAACTTTTTCCAGCTAATGATGGAGGGTAAATTTCGGCCAATGTCCTGTCGTTCTCACCAAATCTTGCCTTCTCAACGGCTTCGTTTTTGCATGCATACATTCACATCATAGGTGGATAGTGTATTACCTCAGGCGATATCACAGGAGCCGCTAAGCTCGCGGAGCCTCAAGCAAAGCGACTTGGTATGAACGTTGAGGAGTTCATGGCCAAACAGGCCAGTGAACGAGCATACCTCATCTACAGGTAGCTTCTTTGTGACGCTCGATAACTGTATTGTCCAACCCTGAAAGTACTCGATAACAGTTGTTTGCGATTCCCCACTACAGGTTCTCATCGGCTGAACGACAAGAAGCCATCAAGCTCGCTATGGATGGGGAGGGCTTCGACCAGGGCCTTACTGAGGCCGAACGTGAAGCTAATACATCAGGTATGTTATCATCGGAAAAGCCAAAATAGCTACGAGTAGATCGAAGGCAATGTCGCATGATACGACCTAACGAGTTACTATGAGATCCTTTTCAGCCTCTGGAATGGCTATGTGCAAGCCTGAGCTCATTCATGAAATACTCGAGTCGGGAGGCGATAAGTTTTGGCTGCCCATCTGTAAGGAGCATTATGAGAGGATTGAACAGGGTAATTCGTGCTCTCAACCATAGAAGTATATCGTATGATTTTACCCTCATTTTTCTTGGTTCAGTTATCAAAATGTGTCGTACGTCTCTGTCGTTTGGTGATCTTTGTCCTGCGCCAACGAGAGACTATCAGTTGTTGGGACGGTCATACCCTCCTAGAATAATGCTAGGGAAGAGCGGGGCTGTTCTTCAAACGTAAAGATGATGATATACAGTGATACTGATGTTGAATATTCCCTCTGCAGATACATATCTCGGCTCCTGGCCGGATCGCGTTCTTTCTCCCCTCAAGCCATGGCAAATCACGAAGCTGCCGCCCAGCTGTTCGACTCGCAACTCCGTGGTTTGGGACCGGCCGATGGTCCTTTAGAGAAGCCTGATGCGGATCAATCTGCCCGCTTACAAGAGTTCAAAGAATGGGCGGAGCGCAGGGAAGAGGCTGCACGGAAGCATCAGCGATTAGTGAGTCTCAGTGACTTGACCAACTTGGACTGGACGGGTCTCCCTTCATCAGTTACTTCACCTTACATGCGATGTCTCCCGATACATGTTGGAACCGCCAGAAGGCAGAGCTTTGATGGAGCTCGCGAAGTTGGTGATCACTCCAGAAAACCAAAAGGAGCAAGAGTAGGAGGAGTAGGTTATCTAGTTGGTTATCACAAGTCCATCAGGTACACCTCGGGCGTCATTCAGTCGACTCTGGATATGATGTAGATTACTGTTCGAGTGTTTCTTATCGATCCCTGTATATGTTGTTTTCTCGGGCTTCTGACACAGAGATTCCAATATGAATAAATCGAAATGGTTCGGGACTGCGATATTTGATTGATACCATGTACCACATAGTTTCAGTACCTTCGCTGGTGGTAATACCACCAATGGGGTCGTCCGAGTTTGATGAGAACAGCTCTAATTTCACCTTGTTGCTTGTATGATCATTCATATCTTCTCTTGAATGAAAGGTATAGGCTTGAATGAATATATTCTCAAAGGGAAAGTATTCATCGGAGCTGTTTGTATGTCCGAGACCAGACTGGTTCGGGTGGGGAGGGTACGAAGGGTCGAAAAAAATCCTCTTGTCCAAGATCACTCATGCCCGATGGTCGAACCTGGGATCTTCCGCTTACCGAGACGAGCAAACATGGGCGTGTAACACGCCGCGTGTTTTTGTCTTAGTTCCACAGTGGAACTTCCACTTTCGCCGATTATCAATTGATTGTAACACAAGATAGGAGCAACAACAATAATGTAACAAGGTGGATAGATTTGGTACTCCTAACGTACAGACATGTATATATTACAGAATAATAACAAATATAATACAAAACCTACGTTCAAGTATCAGCGTGAACTATGGCACAGTCACGAGAAAGAAACAGAAAGAAACCATTACCAGTAATACTGGTAATGGTAATACTGGTCCAGTATCACCGTCACCATCACCATTGCCAGCATCGTTACCAGCATCATTACCAATATACTCGAATATCAGTGGCCCGCACGTCAACAGTTCTGCTATCACCGTTCTTTGCTGTAATATAATAGATTTGTATGACGAATGAAGGAGATGACCTGAGAAACAAATACCTATTAAATTTCAGGTGTTTAATCATGTTACGCTCAGTGCCACCGTGTCGGGAGTTATTGGAACGATTCAGCCACTGCTCGCAAATGTAGCAGTACCAAGCATTCTCACCAGCATCTTCGACCGACATCACGAATAGAACTGATCGCGAGACATGAGTTACTTTCTGAGGATCACATGCGTTCAACCAGGACAAATTCACGCGTTTCTCACGCGTCACCCGTGCTAAGCTGTCTCTGCATACAATCGACGGTTTCTATGAGAGAGAAACACGGTACGGTTTCTTGGCGGAGAAATTCCCCAGCTGGGGATCGTACCACCATCCCCGATAAGAGGGAAAGTGTGCGACCTAGCGGAGTACCCGTGAGGCGAGCGCTAAACAACCTGTTGTGTTGATGTAAGTGAGTGCTGCAATGATAGAACTGGCAGACTCCAAGGACTGCTGTAGGGATGTGGAGCACCCCAGCAGTACGATTTTTCTTTCTTACCCTTGATACTGGGGGACTAGAGATGAGGCAGTTGACTCTGTGACTAATGCTCGGATAGCTTATTCACATCAGTTCGCTGACTCATCCTCTGGTCAGTATTGCCAAACCCAGACCTCGGCTCCCGGGCTTCAGGTTTGAGGTTTGGTCAATACCTCTTCCATCCCCAGCGTCTATGGGATTTCTACGCTACGGGCAGCGATGAGCCTCCCTATGAGATCTCGAGTTACTAATGGGAACAACCGAGGTACCATGGGTTGTTTCCTCCTCTACACACTGGGCATGGGAAGCATGACTCGTCTTTTCCTTCACTCGTTTACGATGTACCTTTGTGCTCGATTCAGCGTGAATGGATCATGAGACGTTAGAATAATGTAGTCATTGAAGACACGAAAGATGGCCCTCCATCGTTGTCTTATACTTGTGATGTAGCTGTGTATCGAGGAACCCACGCGCGGTAGTTGCTAGTGGAGAGTGTATGAGGCAGAGTTCGGAAAGTAATAGGGTTTGTCGTGTCGGCGACACGGTGTCGCGTTGGGTGAGACATGTGGGAGAGCGAGTAATACTGGAGTTCATTGAGACGTATCGAAACGACTGATGTGTCGATGTGACGAAGCGGGTATCGCTCTTTGCACATGGGGGAAGGACATGCGAGAAGCATATAGTCGATACAACTCGCTGCATAAGCTCCCTCATCTCGACAAACTGACGACTAACTCCAACAACAGGTTTGTTGAACTAATATTCAAAATGCACATCAATTGTGTGGCGGTCCTACCGTGGAGGAATCACCAAAGTAAACAGGATTTTAGCAGTGCAAGGAACAGGATGCTGATGCTATTATATGCTGTTCATCGTGGCTTCCTAGTTCTGCAGATGATTCGGAGCAGCGTCAGAGAGCGACTTCAGAACAAATGCCTCACCCGAAAGAGGTTCCACATCCGCTTCCGTTCCTTGTGAAGTGGAGGCTTTCTCAAATCAAAAAACACTCTAGAGCTGCATAATTAATAAGCACTCGTACGAAGAGCATAATTTCGGTCCGAAATTATGCTCTCCGTACGTATGGCCATAATCGTCGATCATTAATCGATGTATGATTAATGAAATTCGAAGTATGCTTCGAAATTTTCGGAGAAGTCAATCCTATCCAGCTGAGATGCCCAGTGAACCGAGAATGTGGCACAGATGTGGACCATCTTTCTCGGCTATACACGTATCCCAGAATCTCAACGTACCTATGAGCCATGTTTAACGAGCGCTGCCACAATAGCAACAGTGAATTAACATGCACAGACCTACATTGCAAAGGCAACTCCCGGAGCATGAGACAGTTGAACCATCGAAACGCTAGCTGGAGTGCTACCATTTCCTTGTCTAAGTGGCTGGCTAACTTGTCATCCACACGTTTGACAATGTCATCCTTCAACATCATCGCGTTATCAATGTCGGGCTGAGCAGGACTATTCAGATGGTCCTGTATGTTCGACAGAACCTGAGGCAGCGATAGTCAGAGTCATTCCGGTGTTTTCGAGTATTCACTCGTGAGAGCATCCTGCATCGGCTTCCACTTCCATGAGCTGCACATCGTCCAGCGACTCCTTGTCGTCAACGTCGTGGGCATTTCCCATCTTACTTGGAGGAGGATCACAACGACCGGCGTAAGAAGGTCGTCGATCCCCTCTGGTCACTTCGATAAAACGGTCGGGTCAGCCTATCCTTCAAGTTGAGAGCTTCAACACTGAACCGTTCACCGTGTTAATTCTCAGGCTGAGCATAACTCGGCCAACCGTACAATCAGAAAGCATTCCGCCCATAATACTTGAACATAGCCGGACACGGGATTCCGAACAGCCCAGATTTACAGTATCCGCTCCATGATGCCCTGGATCCTGTCCAATGTGAACAAAGTAAGTCCTCAAAAAATCGAGGTAAGTCGACCTGAGGACTATACGGATATCAGCATCTAGGACATGACCGAAAATCAATGTGATTCTGTATCGCCTACTCTATCCAAAATACTATGGAACTCTCACTCATCGCAATGCATGAGTCCATCCTACTACTACTCATATTTGCTGTAGAGATGCATACTGTTGCTGCTGTGCTGCAGTGACCGACATCGGCTGTATCTGCTCCGCTGACATCGAGGACACATCGCGAATTCGCCCGTCAAGGCTTGAGGCCTCATATTCACCGGACAGAGACCACCCATAGTACTCTATGTTCTCGTCTTTTCGGATCCACTGTCCCTTCCTGGCGTTCCTTCTTAAGCGGTGTATACCTCAACCCTAATCTCCAAGCTTCGACCCGTACCTACGTGAGACATTAGTTCAGCAATATCAAGCATAACATCAGTCGGAGCATATATGTATATAACCTTCTCCCCGAGACTATTACGTCGAAGTCAAATAGGCAGGCCGACCAGAGGCATTTTCAAGCTCATCCAAATCGACCTGTTCCCTTCCAATGGTCGCCGCACCTTGGATATCTGAACCAATCAACCGATACTACAAATCGACAAAGATCTAGTTGGTCTACCCTAGCTGGTTTGGTGCCACCGGATGACAACTTCCCGCCTGTTGGAGTCCGACGGAAAACTCTGAGGACGAACCACCATGCGTGACAGTATTGAATCCTATATTCAATCCCCAATCACCAATGAACCCGTCCCCGAACGAGTGAGCACACTTATCAGGTCGACTTGCGGTTGCTTCTGCAGCTAGATGATGACTGTTGGCTCCGCTAGTTGAGTTATACCCGAGCCTACTGAGCAGGCCTCCGGAACCCCCACTACGACGTTGAGCCAAACCGGGAATCGACGATTCTGAACTGGATAAAGCGCTAGAGTGACGCTTGGTCCGCTGCAGATCAAAACTCATACAAGATGCAAACTAAGAACACGTCATCCAGTGCAACTCGATCCGTGTCTCTATGGACATCGGTCTTCCCTGACGGCAAGTAATGACAAAGTATGCTCTCTACTTTCCCATTTTAGTACTTGCCAAGAACTCAACCGATTAGCTTGTCTACGGATAATGTAGGAGTTCAACCATCATCACATTTCAAATCTCTTCCAGAACTCCATAGTGTAATGGCCGAGCCTTATAGGCCCAGCCTGTGCGAATGGGATATCAAATGTTAAAAAAGGTTGGCCTTCTCATGCTGCAACCTAAAGTCGGCGTTCGCTTTCATCGACGACTTGTGGCTGTATCGATGACCTACCTCAGGTTTACGCTCCTCTCCAACGTTCAAAGGGGCGGTCTCAGTCGGATCTCCATCAGGGACATTGAGAGTGGGATAGTTACGGCCGAGATTAGCTGGTGTTGGCACGACCACAGAGGAGTCGAAAACTGGTTGGGTGTAATCTCCAGGGGCCTTACTCATCACCTACACAACCAGTGCATTTATGGCAGGAAAAATATGACCAGCGTTTTACCTGCTCTCTGGCTTTCTCTATCTCACGCTTTTCGGCTAGGAGACGAGGAAGCTCATCATCGATGAAGTCGAGCACGCGCCATTCGATAGCCAACCCGTTGTCCAGAGCAACCTGTACAATAACCGGTGAGAATACTTCGGGTCGGCGCGAATCGGTGGTCTCCTACTTGCGCCTTCCTCTGCAGGTCCTCATCGTAGTCGCCTATCTCCTCAACGAGCTCCTGAAATGATGGTAATGGGAAATACGGAAATCGATGATACCTGATTAAAGGTAGCTCTGGGCTTAACGACAGTCCTTTGGTCCAAAAGTTTAGAGATGGCCATAACTCCGGGATGATGGATAACAGTCAAACGCCTCTCCCACCCAAATGTGGCGAAGACATCAGGGACCTGGTGGAGATCAATAAATGGTCCAAGGCGACACTGCTAGAAGTATCACCTGTTCCAGCAAGTACCTGGATCGACGAAGTAGAGTAGCGCCACGGAGAGCCATGTTTAACGGCACGAATGTGAAGGCAACGATGAGTTGTTGCGGACTAGGAGATCTTGCGCATCTTGCGCGACTTGCGTTTTTCCGTCTCAGGATTTGCGTGCAGGGTCTTCCCGTCGAAGACTTCGACTATTATCAACAGATTGTGAACTGAAGTTCTCACTTCTGCTGTTAGACTTGCAGATAGTGATGCTTCATTCAAGCATCATGTGTTGACTTTAAACCAGTACTGTGTAGCGCACTCTTGGGGTGGACCCACTGGTGTCTACGCGGATGCCTTTGTAAAACATGCGAACACCCTTCAAAGGTAACCTGATTAAGTAAAGGTGAGTAGAAGAACCTTCATGATGTGGTCTTACTAAATCCAGCTAGAGATTTCAATGACCTTACAGAATGCCCAGTACCAAGGAATTGCCTTCACGCCGGACTTTGGCAGTAGCTGGTCTGCGGACGACGCCGTCGACGACGAAGACTCAATGGATGAAATAACGAGGGAATACATGAGTGCACGGCAGTACAATGCTGAGTGATCGGACAGACGACTGGAATCGGCCGTGGATTAAGATGTTCAATAGGTTAGTGAAAGAGAATGAAATACTGGATCAAAAGTTAGAAGAGGTCAGTCATCGACGACGTATTGCGCCCCACACGGAGGTATGACGACGATCGCAGTAGTACGGTGATAACTTCGTGTGTAGAATGGCTCTTACGGGACCGACTTCGAATCCTCGACTCTCCGAGTTAAGATTCTGGAGGAACAACTAATAGCTGCTCGGTGGTGAACTAGGGGGGGGACAAGCACTGATATTTCTGACAGGCATCTTGAGCAACTACGGCTGGACCAGCTCTCTAAAGTGATGAGCGTATTCGAGCGGTTGAAGCTCCCTCTTAGTAATAAAGAATGGAGTGAGACTTCCCTTGGTGAGGACCTTGACATTGGGGTGGTATGTATGTGTATGTGCTGAGCAGAGATGACAGAAATTCTGACAGCGTGCCCAACTCTTCCCGCGCTCTCTAAAGTAGACTTGAAGGATATCGATAATGCTGATCACAGTGAGGTGATTCTCTATTGGCGTGGTACTATTATAGATGATCCGGCTCTTTAGGTGTCTTCTATTTCAACCGAACCGGACATTACAAATTTGCCATTGCTCACGCGTGGCGTTGGGCTGGAAATTACTGTTACTGGGTAACCTACGATCCAACTTATGTCTAGTGTTGCTGCTTGCCACAGGATGGGATCTTCCCACAAACATCCCCATGGCGAAGTACTGGCAATGTTGGAGAGGATGATCGCAAAAGTCGACCGAACACTCCATTTGGTTGATAAGGCGCAGGCATTGGAAAAGTCTCCCCCTAAATTCGACCGGCTTAGCGCGTGGAAGCCTATGCTGTATGCCAGCAGGTCACCCGAGCGGTATAAGCCGTGTCACCATGGGCGATATGCAGAGAGCCTTCCCATCTCGAGATGGAAGCTCATGCTCTAGGACTGTTCTCAATCACGTATTTTTCGTTATACTGAATCAACCTTTGTTAATATAAGCCGTGTTTTCGTAGAGTACTGTGGAAGTCGACGACCCCTAGCGGGCCTACTCCATGTCTGATGACCAATTTGATTTCTAAACTCCTCGTGTGTTGAGCCAGTGGCGTGGGGCCTGTGATCAGTGATGGTTGGAGACTTGAGACTTTTCGCCACAGAATCATCCTCTGTGCTCGAGATGGAGCTCAACGGGCGTTTGTGTAGTGATCGTGCCTTTCTGGAGGGCCATTGAACCACCTCGACTAGTGGGGGACCTTTCGGTGAGTTATCAGGGAGAGTATCATAATCATGGGAGTTTTGTATAGTATGCAATCCTTCTGATCAGTTGATGTGATCGTGTGACAGGTTGCAGAACTCCCTGATGATTCTTAGGATTAGCTGGCATTCACTAGGGATGTGCTCACTCATATGTCCTATGAAAGAGAGATCACGATCCTGATCGCGAATTGCAACCCATGATATTCAAACTTTTCATTTGTCCCTAGTGGAGATCCACTCTGAGTGTGCGGTTAACTTTCTAGAAATAATTGGGCTAGTGTGATACCTTTGTGTTGCGCGCTGTCTACCTCTACGCTAGTTCACGTGAATTGTGTAGTTTACTAAGCATTTTTACGCCCTGTAATGTCTCACTGCTCCGAGTTTTTGCAAAGTGGTAATTGCACCGCTGTTGCCGTTGATTGTGGAGCTACAGCAGAAGGGGGCTGTATGGCTGCGTCTAGTGCGGACGGCACTCCAGTAGATATCCGCTTAGTGTAGGTATTGGGAGGAGTATGGTCGGGGGGAGGGTGCAATTTCTATATGATGGATATATGATGCCCCTATGAGGATCGTGAATCACAATTCTCATAGGGAAATCATACAGTTGATGATAGTGTTGTAGTTGATTGAGTGAATCGTTTCCGAGTTGTTCTTTCTTGGTACTCTTTCTAATGATGAGCACATCTGATAAGTTCCTACAGCGTGGTCATTGTACAGCTACTGCTGTAGACGGCATGGGCACCGCTGATGGTGCGTGTATTGCGGCTACAAGTGCCGATGGAACTCCTATAGACTTCCGCTTAGTGTATGCAAATAAGAATGCAGAGAAAGGGGTCGAATGACTGTCTCTGCTGCTAGGTACATTCCCCCGCGAACTTATGGTCCTAACGGCAAGCGGGCCGTGTACAAGCAATTCCAAGCTTATCCACGTATCGTGGATGCTGAGCGTGCACCGAGCTACGCTCCGACCGGACCTGAACAAAAACTAAGTGTACCTATCGGGTATGTTGATATGCCGGAGGGCACTACCTATGGATACTGGGAAGCTGCTTATGGGCTTATGAACGAGGCTGGTCTGTGCATGGGCGAGAGTAGTTGTAGTGGTCGCTTAGCTACTGTCCCAGTTGGTGAGTTCTCTGGTTTAGTACAACGGAATTGATTGCCCCTTGCTTGTTTGTAGATGAGAATCCTCATGGTGCCTTGTTCTGGGTCGGCGAGCTAGCGAGTATTGCCCTTGAGCTTTGCTCCACTGCTCGAGGTGCGATTGAGACCATGGGTCGGCTTGCTGAGGAGCATGGCTTTTATGGCACCACTGAGGTCGAAGAAGCAGGGGAGGCCTTGACGGTCGCTGATGGTGATGAGGCCTGGGTCTTCCATATCCTGTCTGATGACACTGGCAGTGGAGCGGTTTGGGCAGCTCAGAAGGTCCCTAAGGGCCATGCCACAATCGTTCCTAATGTTTTCATTATCCGTGATATTGATCCTGATGACAGGGATAACTTCATGTTTTCGAAGAACATCTTCGATGTAGCCAAGAGGTAGGGCGCTTTACTCTTCGTCATTGTCTACTCACATTCGGTGTTTCATCTCAGATTAGGATGGTGGGATGGCGCTGGTTTATTGGATTTCACCAGAACATATAGCGTCGGCGAGTAAGCTATACTTGGAAATACTTGTGCAGCCTTGAGCTGTGTCTACCAGGTATAATCATCCCTATTATGCTGGTCGCCGTTTATGGAGGGCGTTCTCTCTGTGGGCACCTTCGCAGAACTTCGACCCGAAACTTGGTGTTGAACTTGAACGACCAACATACCCTTTCTCGGTGAAGCCCGACGAGCCGATCACGCTAGAGAAGATGAAGAGCTTGTATCGAGATCATATGGAGGGTACTCAGTACGACCTGACTAACCACGTGACGGCTGGAGGGGCGTTCAGGACGCCCAACAGGTAGCCTGGCTTCAAGCTTGTTCTCGGTCCGGACCATCTCTATTACAGGTATGCTGAAGCAGAGGCTGAGGACTCGATGGAATATGGTGCTTGGGAGAGAGCGATTTCCCTTTTCCGCACCCAATACGCGTACATTGCCGTGGCTCGTAAGGGCCAGCCTGGAGTCCTCCATTTTGCTGTTGGTGAGTGTGTTATTATTTGTCGTCGCTTGTACGCAGGGATGAGCAGGTGCTCCACACGGTAGTGTATTTGTGCCCATCGTGGTGAAGCCGAACCCTACTGTGGTACGTTATGAAGCGAACTCCTAGTCGCTGATTCGATGTTGTACTTCAGAGGTCCATTCCTGCATTGGAGAATGCTTGGCAGGGCGAGTTCAACGAGAAGTCCCTGTGGTGGGCCGTTTTGAGTGTCTCTAATACGATGGATTTGAAGTGGTGCTACATGGTCAAGGATGTTCGAGAGGCACAGAAGGAGGTAGAGGATGAAATAGATGCTATGATGAAGACCAAGTCCTTGGATGGTGAGTACAGTGGAAATTGACTTCGACGAATATTTGTTGTTTTTTCAGAGATCGAAAAGCAGACCCCGGAGTTGTGCGATGATTTGACTCGTCGTTGGTTCAAATTGCACTACACCCTTCTGGGGAAGTATCAGAACGGCTACGCCGACTGGGGTTACTCTAAGGTGCGTTTTTGATAAGGACTGCTTCTTGTGACATCGTGTTCAGCTGGGCTATGGCCCCACTACTGAGTGGCTCAAGACTGTTGGTTTTGACAAGTTCGATGCAACAAAGAAGCAGTTCGATGATCAGAAGGAGCGCTTTATGAAAAGTCAAAGCGAAGCTGATGTCATTCGGCGTAGAAACGCATAAGTTCGTTCCTGTTCGAAGGTGGTTTCCGCGCTACTTTTTCAAGTTTTCCAATCTCTTTGGTCGCCCAGTTTTTACGTTTCCACACAGATCGCTACTTTTCTCTCCGATCTAACTCCATCGATGTTGTGTTGGAGATCCTCTACCAGTTGGGTTATTCATGTGGACAAGTCCTCGCTGCCTACACAAGAGTGTGCTTTCTGTGGGATTGCATATGCCCTATGGAGTTACCACTCTGTGCCATCGTGACTGTTTGTATTTTGCTTCCTGACAGTATCTCTTGTCATTGTTAATGCGTTACTCATCTTTGTTATTGCTGAGTGGCCTCGACATAGCTCTGGGATCAACCCTTCAGGTGAGTATGGGAGTATCTATTGAGTAGTATTTATCATATCAATTCTTGGCAAAGTCTTATCTGATTTTTTTTCTCAGAGTGCTAGCAGAGATCGAGTACGACCAGATCACGATCATTGTACCGCCCTTGCGGTAGATTGTGCTGCGACCATAGATGGGGGATGCATTTCTGGAACGAGTGCTGATGGAAGTCCAATTGACTTTAGGATGGTGTAAGTACTATTCTGTCGGGCTCTTATGCAGTACCTCACAATTCAGGTACGTCCCTCCGAAGACCTACGGCCCAGGTGGCAAGAGGGCCGTTTTCAAGCAAGTCGATGATTATCCAAGGATCGTTGATGCCTCCCGTGCGCCGAGTTATGCACCTACCTCACCTGAGCAGAAGGAGAGTGTCCCTATTGGTTATATCGACATGCCAGAGGGGACCACCTATGGCTACTGGGATGCCGCCTATGGCGTTATGAATGAGGCTGGTTTGTCCATGGGTGAAAGTAGCTGTAGTGGACGTCTGGCCGCTGAGCCAAGGAGTACTAGGGGAATGTGAAGTTCTGATGATCAGCACATAATTGTGATTTCTTTTTTTTCAGAGGATGAGTACGACACTTCAGGAGCGCTTCTCTGGGTGGGGGAACTGTCGGACATAGCAATGGAGCGCTGTGCAACCGCGAGGTGTGCTATTGAGACCATGGGTGGTCTAGCAGAGAAGTACGGATTTTATGGTACGACAAGTATCGTGGAAGCGGGAGAAGCCTTGACCATCGCTGATAAGAGTGAAGCTTGGGTTTTCCATATCATGGCTGATGATACTGGAAATGGTGCGGTTTGGGTGGCCCAGAAAGTTCCCAAGGGCCATGCGACCATGGTGCCTAATGTATTTGTCATTCGAGAGATTGACCCTGATGATTCTGAAAACTTCCTTTTCTCTAAGAACATATTCGATGTGGCGAGGAGGTAATAGTAAAAGGGTGTTGCAAATACACTGTAGCCATGAAAACATTGTTTTCCATGTGGTTGACGCCCTCGAGCCCTAATTCTCAGGCTCGGCTGGTGGGATGGTGTTGGCAAGCTCGACTTTGTCAAGGTTTACAGTGTGAGCGAGTAAGTCGAGTTGCTGCTCACGGCATCGAACCATGTTGTACTTGTTAGGTATGATCATCCTTATTATGCTGGACGTCGTTTGTGGAGAGGTCTTTCACTGTTCGCGCCCTCTCTAAATCTTGATCCCAAGCTCGGTGTCGACTGGGACCATGCCACCTACCCTTTCTCTGTTAAGCCTGATGAACCTGTTACTGTTGATTTCCTGAAACGCTTATACCGGGATCATTACGAAGGGACTCCGTATGATCTCACTGATCACGTCGTTGCTGGTGGGCCCTTCAACACACCCACTAGGTAGATAGCACGAACGTCAGCATCTTCAGCTATGCTGTTGCTTTCAGATATGATGGCGCAGAAGCTGAGAAGAGCTTCAAGCATGGTGCATGGGAACGTGCTATATCGCTGTACCGAACGCAGTATTCGTACTTCGCTGTAGCCTACAAGGACAAGGCGAATATCATCTACTTCGCTCCGGGTAGATGATTCCTATAAGGCTCGTGTGGGAAAATTCGAGGGAGTTCTCAGGTACCCCTCATGCTAGTGTGTATATCCCCATCGTAGTGAAGCCTCAACAATCAGTGGTAAGTTGTAGTTAGCAAAGTTCACACCATCTGCTTGTCGATCAGACGTCGATCCCCGCTCTTGAATATGCATGGCAGGGTGAATTCAATCGCAGCTCCCTTTGGTGGGGTGTGCTCTCCGTGTCGAACGTGATGGATTTGAAGTATCGTTATATGATCGAGGACGTCCGCAAGGCTCAAGTAGCAGCGGAAACTGAGATAGACATGATGCTCGCAACGAAAACTGATGAAGGTAAATCCCTGGCGTGTCACCGTGGCTTTGGCTTTGTTATTTCCCGTCCTCAGAGATCGAAGCTGCTATGCCCGAATTCTGCAGCCATTTGACCAGTATATGGTTTGATCTTACGTTCACTCTACTCGGCAAATACCAGAACGGGTATGCCGATTGGGGTTATACGAAAGTAAGTTTCCTTTTGGGAAGTTATTTGAATCGTTCTTGAACTACAGATTGGATATGGCCCTTCCTCGGGATGGCTCAAGCGTGCCGGCTATGATAGATTCGCAGCCTCCAAGAAGCAGTTCAAAGATCTCAGAAGACGCTATGCAAAGTGTCAAAATGAAGCTGATGAGATACGACGGAGAAACAGAGGTCAAGCTTTCGAAGCGGAAGCTGTTCTTGAAACAGAATAAATGAGTTCCCTGCACTCCTGAACTAGCCTGAAGAGCAGATAGCCATTGGTTGAAATGTGTGTGTTTCATTGATAAGTTGAGTTGTGTCGACGAATGGAACAATAGATTGCGGTGGGGGATTCAGCCACTTGAGGAAACCAGTAGAAACGAAGAAAATTACCCACTAAATGACGTTGAGACCTTTAGTTGAAAAAGATGTCATGCCCACAAAGGAGGTACTACGTTTATGAAAATCCAACGCTCATTCGGATAAATTGCTATTCTTCACTGCCTCGGCTTCAAACCCACTGATGTAATGTTAAATACGTTGTTAAATGTCAACGCAACGCATCGTAAAACTTCGAAACACTTCCGTAGTATAAATGAGCAACGATCACATCAATCACTCCTAATCCTTCTCAGCTATCGCGTTCAGATGCTCATCGATTTCCGATGGGGTGAGTTTCCTGAAAATCCGAGTACATATAGCGAATACCGACGTAGAGGAATAACCACCTAAATCTAGTGTTCTGAGTACTCATGACGCAGACCTCAATATCACTGGGCTTGAAATCCATGGACAAAACCTATAGCAACATATTTCTGAGGAGGGACAGGCAACACACTCATCATATACTACTGTCTGTAAGGCGGCTATGGCCTCTTCAACGGTCTCAGTCTCATCTGAGCCCTCGGGCACGCCAGTGTCCATTCTCTTGCGCACTATTTTCTCCAACGCATTTGTAGCTTCCTATAGAATGGGTATTACATGGTAGATGAACGCGGATATTACCTGCTCCTTTGTACCGGCTGCAGCAGCCTTACAGCCCACATAGTGACCAGCAGGATCTACCTTCAAGAGTTGAGGGCCGAATTCATCGTCAATTCCGAAGAACAGAGCAACTAGGAAGGAAGAACAACTCATATCTGTTGCTAAGAAGTTCAATGCCTCGCTTACTAACACCATATGGACGCATATATGCATGCTGAGTGTAGACCTGAGCTAAGTTGGCGATCTTCTTAGCCAGATAGTGGCAAGGGATCTCGCAACCGTTCTTGTCCTCATACCTGCACAAGCGAATAGAGCGGCTTATATATTCATCGACTTCTTACTCGGAAGCAGTCTGACGAGCCCTATTAACGAGAGCTCGGACATCAGCTGGCATGCCGGCTATGACAACTCCTAGGTTGGAGGTGATACGATATATGGAGTTGGTAAAGGAGCCATCCTGGAGCTTATCCTGGGAAATGAAACCAAGTGAGGAGACCTCTGACAAGCACTTGTGCTGACCGGGATCTTCTTTTGGCCAACTGCAACAACCGTATTCTTGCCCTTCATGGCAAGGCATGTGAGCCCAGATGTCTTCACAGCTTTGAAAGCATACTCAACCTGACAGCACTACAGGAGCCTCTACCAGCAAGGGCCTATTACCTGGTATAGTCGTCCCTCAGGACTGAAGATTGTGATATGACGATCGTAGCCAGATTGACGCGACATTTGGCCAAAAAATCAAACGCTCCTGACAGGAAATACACCAAGACAGAGCTCAATTGAGATATGGCATGGAAACGTGAGCGCCAGAAGCAACACAATACACTACGAGCAGTTAACGTAGAGACCATGTAGAAAGCAACCACCAACCTGACGTTGCCTGAGCTCAAGACTGGTAATCTCCCGACAGGCCCTCCTGTGGTTTGAATGGTCAAGAAGGCGAACCCAAGGTAGCAGCACTGCTTGGTGATCGACATAGATGGGGCGACGAGCTGGCACTAAAGATCAACAGACAAGTCGAATGCCTCGGGGAAGACTTCGAACACTTTCAGCACTATATAAACAATATCCGGTTTGACGGCGAGGAACGGGTCGGTAGGTGCAAAATGACGAGATAGAAGCTGTAGCCCAACCACCGAGACTGTAGAGGATACATGTGCCCAATGCCCCACTGAGGAAACTGATATAACCCTTGTAGTTAAGGAGAGTCCCAACACAAAACGTTGGTGTCAGCAGGAGACAGGAGATGATGATATAGTAGGGATCACTCGTAGTGCTGTAGTACTAGCACAGCAGTAGAGCAACTAATCTGCCTTACGATCTACACTTGCTGTGGGCTTGTCACTCTCCTCTCTGCGAGTACTCTTCCGACGGCTCTCACTCCTATCACGTGAAGCACTCCTCTTCCGGTCATTGTCATCCCTACGACTCGAACTCCTACGTGTACTGTGATCTCGTCGACGTTGAGACTCACCCCGCGAGGGGCTCTTAGCGTCAGAACTTGGCACCCGCTCGCCGCTGCGGTCGCGCTTCTTCACATCTTTCTCAGGGCTCTCACTTCCACGTTTTTCCTCAACACGGTCATTGGAGCGCTCGGTACTGCGGCTTCCAGAGCGACTATCCCGAGGCCCGCTACGGCTCCGGGAACCACGAGACTCCGACCGGTCGGCTTCTCTCGATTTGGATTTTCCCTCACGAAGCTCGCTGCGGTCCCTCGAACGACTTGTACGCTCCTTCTCACTGGGGCTCCTTGAGCGACACTCAGAACCTTCCTCTCGACGAGATGTTCTCGATCTTGATTCGTGACGGGACCGCTCTCTGTCTTCAACCTTGGACGTGGACGAGCGATCGCGATGCTTCCGGGGAGACTCCGAGTGAGTACGACGCCCATCACGACTGTCCGATCTGAAAAGGAACGCCAGGACCTTGTCGGAGATCCCGATACACTCCGTGACTTACCGGCTGACAGAGGAACCCGAGCGAGATCTAGATGATCGCGACCCAGACCGCGAATAGGATCGGGAACGGGAACGGTAGCTTCTTCCCCGACGAGAACGACCACGTGAATAGCTACGACTCCTTGAGCGACCGTAATGTCTACGGCTGTAACCACGCGAGGGGGAGCGGTAGTACCTCCGTACTCTGTCCCTAGCAGCCAATTGTCCGCTACCACCAAGTTGTTGGCGAGCTCACCTGGGACCAGCCTTAGCCCATTGCAAGTTCAATGTATTGCCATCAACGCGAGCAGAAGCCATACCGCGGTAGGCATCCTCTGCGTCCCGCTCGTCGTCGTACTCCACGAAGCAAATGTTCTTTCCCGAAGGGATGTAGCATCTTATGACGCGACCATATCGTCCAAACTCCTCCGTGATATCACGCTCGGTAGTACGCGAGGATATGTTCCCCACGTAAAGAGTGTTGCGGCTATACATAGGAAGGGTAGTGGGACCGAACGCTCTGCAAACAAGAACGGGAGGCATCAACACAGTTTCACGTAGGCCTGAAGGGAACTACAACCGACTGGCAAAAAAGTGGAGAAACCGACGACGCCCCGTCGAAGCTACCCGTTCGAACTAACAGTCAGAGATACGTGGATGCCCGGAGGAACGAATACGACCCGGGAGGGGGAAGGGAAGGGGAGGAGGAGGACTATAAGACAGCAATGAGGGGCTACGTTGGATGGACGTAAGCCTGGGCTATTGGTCTTACAATGATAGTAGCTATCAAGGTCGGTGCCTCAGGTAGGTCCTCCCTTTGTATTGATAGGAGTAGAGCACCGGCTGGCTGCCATCTCGATCTACGTGTCTTTACCCATGCCCTTCAGCACGGACTCCTACACTCCTCCGAGGAAGGGAAAGATGACCAACTCTAATAAACCATAGGTCCCCGTTGAGGAAACTCAAGATAGCAAGATGGCTCAAGATGCCACTGTCCTCAACGACCACCACCACGACGAAGACGGTCGTAGATGATGAAGACAGCGACGTTTCGAACGTCCCAGAGAGGCAAGGTGGTATGTATAGTGGACGATAACGTGTATCACATGCAGAGAGCTTATAAGGATCGGGTCTATTGGACTTGCAAGGCGCGGACGAAAGGCTGCAAGGCCCGACTTGTTACGTTGGGCGATCGAGTTATGAAGCAAAACCATGAGCATTCTTGTGGTTTGAGTACTCGTGGGGTTTCGCGATCCAATTTGGCGGCTCCTATACCGTACAATACGCCTAATCAAAATCAACCTACTACGACCATTGACATACCAGCGCCGACCGAAGCTGCGGCGATGCGGTCTACTCTACTGGGCTTCGCTGACCACCAGGAGCGAATACTATGTGATAAAGCCATTCTGGAAGCATACGCCCTTCCTAATGAGTCTCGAGTTACCGTTGATCTAGATGCTGTCATTCGAGAATCTGCACAAGTTCCTGAGGCCCCAATTGACGACTTGAAGTTCAACTCCTCTACTTTGTATTATTGCTGAGTGCTTCCCTGAAAGCTGCTCGACTTGCGTTGAAGACGCCGTGACTTGAAATCAGCATCTACCTCCTCTATTTCTGCTACTTACTAGACGATCACGTTAAGAGCTCCCGTCCTTACCAGTTGTTGTGTTGTGACGGCTACTTCAAGCCTTACTAATAAGCACCTTACGACAATAAGCTGGTAGACTTGATTGCCTGGGCAGCAGAAGTCGATGAGAAGGTAGTTTGAGTATCACCAGCAGGATATGGTAGTTATCGATTGGGACGATGATGGTATTGCCTCTACTGTGGACTCGTCTCTTTAGACCCAATGGTGTGGGAGGAATCCCACCCAGCGAGGGGACTGTTCACGCCAAGGTCGTGCTCTGAGCTGGTGGAAACCTGGAGGTCCCCAGAAACGGTGGGGTTACCAGGGAGCTTCGCACCGATTGAGTTGGATGGGAGCTCACCGTTGTGGTACGGTTCAAGTCATGTCCATATCTCAGCTGAGAAAGAGAGCCTGCTTGTCGTTAGTGATGGTGATTATTTTTACAATCCACAAATACATCGCTTTCTGTCAATTTGGTATGTTGGGGTTGAATCTGGGGTTGCGCATTTTCCGAATTCGGAATTGGGCGTGGGTGTGTTATTCGAACAGTTAACATTTTAAATGCTCTCGGATGATTCGGTGATTACCTCCCGTCCCTCTACTACATGTATCCTCCTCTCTGGCCTCTCAGTGGTTCTCTATAACCTACGAACGCTGAAATTCGACCTAGACCAACCACTTGAGCTCTGGCCGCTCGCCCTGGTCTGCCTTAGTCCGATGATTGCCGCGCAGGAGTGTCAAAGAGCAATTCTGGTATCCTCCATTTCGTTCGCTGCTTGTTCGGGCATCTTTTTCTGGTCTATCGGTCTGGAACTGTACCTTGGTTTAGTAACAGGGCTCATCTGGGGTGCCCTATGGGACCTACTAGGGGTATCCGATGACTACGTATTGGACGATAAGTCCGCTATAGGCAAGCCCATCAGGAGGGCAGCATACTGGACTGGTATCGTATATATCACATCTTATTTTTTGGGGACTTTTTTTGCACTCAGCACGCCTTTCCATGACGCCCCTTTCCTGATACAGCCGATTTCCTGGTTCGGATTCTACTCGTTGGAATTCACCGTGTTCTTAGTTAACGCGGCTCTGGGTCAGCTTGTTTTCTCACAGCGTCGGAAGCCTCTGGTCGCACTTGTGCTGTGGTGCATGCTCGGATGGAGTCTGTTGTCAATTATTCAGTTTTACACCTTGCGGACCTCCACAGGGCCATCAGCCAGAGTGGCAACGATCACTCCTGGTGCAGAACTGGGTGGTGTTGCATGTGATGAAACTGCAGTAGAGCAGTACGAGAGGGACGCTACTTGCAATGGGACTTTAGAAAGACAGATGCAGCTTACCAAAGACGCTGTAATGGGTAAAGGTGCGAGATTTGTGGTATGGCCAGAAATGTGGCTCGGACCCTTCCAAAATCTCACAGAGGCTAAAGACTATATCCGTTCAGAAATAGGGCAATTAGCAGAGCAGTTGAATATTTTCATGTCCGTCGGAGCTCTCGTTGGTGAAAATGGTAATATCGCAATTCTGGTGGGACCTGGCGGCAAGATTTTGGGAATCTATGGCAAGCAAAACCCACTCGGTCTAGTCGGCGAGAAGAGCTCAATACGGTTTGGATATCCGACATATGAGATACCTCCAACTTTCATAGATTCGAATGGGCCCTGGACCGGGAAGGTTGGGATGCTGATATGCTACGATGTGGACTTTCCCCAGGCTGTTCGCTCTATGTTACTCCAGGGGGCTGGACTTATACTCAATCCGTCGCAAGATTGGTCAGCAGTTAGGGATCATCTATCTCAAGTCGTTTTCAGAGCGGTAGAGAGCCGGGTTGCTATTGTCAAGGCAGACATGGCCTGGGATTCAGCCATTGTAGACCGAACGGGACGCAAGGTTGCGCGCTTTCAAAGCCGCAACGAGCGAGAGAACGTCCTGGTGGGAAGGGTAGAACTGGGAGATGGGAGGCTCACTGGAGCTGCGATCACCAATGACCTCTTCCCTCTGATATGCGTGGGGTTCTCTCTCTTTGTGCTGATGTCTGCTAGCCGGAAACAATATTTTGCAAATACAACGAGAAGTGTATTAACTCCGAATGGAGATTACGGGGCTCTCATGTCGGCTTGAAAATCGTGACATGTTGTATGCAATATTGATATCACGGTTGAGATGCGTTCAGTTTGAGAGGGGAGGGCGAATCGCGAAAAGGAAGTGCCTGAACGAGATGACAACGTGGAGGACCCTGCCACTGGCCGGAAGAAGGCCTCTGCTGATGTACGATGGGCTGTGGAGTGCCCCGATGAAGTTATGGAGGCAGATACTTTCTAAGCAAAAAATAGTACCAGTACGACGGAAAACTATGGGAGGAATTCCCACTGGTGTGTAAGAAGTATTAAATTGCAGACAGAATTGAAGTCTCCAACGGACGTACTTCTTCAGCCTTCCAGAGTGTCAGAAACGGAGAGTGTGGCGTCATCACAAAACCCATTCACTGACCTTGGAAGTAGGCTTATAGCGTTGGCTCAGTGGGTACATGTTTGCATGCACCGATTGTAGATGCGGAAAAATATGATATGGTGATAGAGTGATCGATATTTAGTGACAGATCTGTATTCCCTTAGGTGGGTTCAAAAAAGGTGAAGTTTATCGGTCTCGATGATGATAAAAACACCGAGGAGGATGGGCAACTCGCGTCTTACCGTGTTAATGTACTCTCACTGGGAGGTTAATTTTCTCTGTAATGGGATCTCAATTGCTTTCTTCCGAGAATCAATCGGAGTTCATTCAGACGGTGAGGAGCTTCTCAGCGAGTGGGGCATCGACAGCAGTCCCGTCACCTGAAACTGATGAGAAAGAAGGCTCTATTAAAGCCTGAGGAATGCCTCTACCATAATGACCTCATTCGTGTTGTGTTGAGGAATTTGTGATAACGATAGATTCCAGCCTGTTATTACTCCCGTGGGACTCCGAGTTGAACATCTTCTGTGGTGACTGTGACATTGAAGGAACCTGAGAGCTTGGCATGTTTAGCCCGAAGTGCCGTAGTCAAAATTGCCCATTTTCATCAATACGTATTCTCGACTGAGAATGCAGCGCTCATTGTGTCTGCTGATGCGTCTGGTTTTGAATTTTCTTTTCCAGATTGTAAAACGTCGAAGCACGAGAAGGGAAAAGGACACCCGTGAGGGTATGTATCACTAGAGAGCAGCATCCTTCCCTATTAATCATTTTTCTCGGAAAGCCATCGGCAACAGAGCTCAAGGGCCGAGCCAAGACTTTTCTGGATAGGCCCCTGAGCCCAGGTACTTCTCGTTGAGGTGAGGCGGGAGCCGCCAAGATGAGCTCTACTACGGCCCAACCCCACGTAGTGGAGGTAGTACTAGTTCAAGTATGGGGAGAATCCCATCGTACTTTATCAGAGTTCCATATTGGAGTATCTCATTACCATTTGCACAGACTGATCAAGTCCATTCGTTGTCAAGCAGCGGCAATGCCGTTACCTCTAGATGCTTGCGTTGATAGTGCAATGGGTTTAATCCGAAATCATTCGAGACTCCCTCATGATTGGAAGTTATGGAGTGCAGATGGCCATACTTGCCACTTTATTGGTTATCCGATTATGACTAGATGATGTCAGTGATTGCATACACGAGGTTTAACAAGTCCTATGGCCTACGTCTTCGAGGTCGTATCGGTATGCATTTGTCCACGCTTCGTTCAAACCCTACATCTCAATTAGAGATCGTCGTTAATTTACTAATTTATTAATGTGATCATCTTCCGGGTCCATGATAACCTCCTAAGCCGGGCGAGTGAAGGTGTCTCGATATGGCGTACATGCATACTCAACGACATGCGCTGTAGGTCAACAAATGAAACGAAAAGTTGAATGATGTTGAAAGAGCGGAGCATACCAGGGATAATATTCGCTGCTGCTAGTTGGACTGGTCCACGGGCTGTACCTTCGTGTACAGATCGTACCTGAGTTCAACGGGAAGTTGACCACACTGATTCGGAGCCCTCCTAAGAACCTTTTCTGAGAGGCCGTAGGGATATTCCGCCGAACTCTGTCTACCATGGTCAAGTCTACATCCACAGTGAACCAGCCATGCTTCTCGTCCGTCTCGTCCACAACCTGTATGGAAGCATAAGACCAAGCACTGCACTAGCCGTCCTAGTATTACTTCACCCCAAGGATTGACTACCATCGAATGCCCCCAAGCTTGATAATCCTCAGGGTTCTCACTACGAGAGGGGGATGCCATGACAACGTAGCACTGTGAATCGAGAGCTCGTGCCCGTCCAAGGAGTCTCCAATGAGCCTATGAACAGCATACACCGACATTCTACTCGGAGACTTACTGGACCAGTCGTCATGTTGAACGCTCCTGGATAGATGAGCATCTTCAGATCGGGGGCTATGTTTCGAAGCAGAGCTGCGTATTCTGGGAATCTTACATCGTAGCAGATCCCTAGCCTACATCACGAGAGAAATATAATCTCCAGTGTTGACACATGTTACCCGAAAGGCCCCCATGGAGTGTCGAATACGCATGGACCAGAGTTCCCAGGACTTAGAGTTTCGGACTCGAAAAAACGAATACCAGGCTTATCACCATCCGCAGGAACATCTATATCGAAAAGATGAGCCTAACAGAGAAGTCGAGTAAAACACCAGCGTAATCACATTTCTACCTTGCGATAAGTTTTCACCAGCTCTCCCGAACTATTCACGACCAATGCCGTGTTATAGACCTTATCAGCATCATCCAGTTCAGGCACAGTGCCACCAACTATCCACACCTACAACGTAAGGTCAGACGATTGGGCCCGTCACTAGCCATCTCATTATTACATTTTTCTCTTTGGCAACCTCTTTGACCATGTCTAGCGTAGGACTCTGGTCGGGTAGGCGTTCGCCGTATTGTCGAAAGTATCTTGAAGAACGTATTTTTATGCAGAAGATATGCACATTGATTCATACTTCGGATGATAGGGACAAGTGAACATCTCTCCAATAACACATAGATCTGGCTTGGATATATCAATTGCTGCTAACAGAGTCTCTCGAGCGCCTAACATAAGATAGAGCACGACCGAAATACAAGGCATACCGCGGAGGGAACTAGCCTTTTCCGGAAAGACTTTTGTTTGTAAAACGGCCACACGAAGGGAAGATTTCATAATAGGGGAAATTGCTGACATATGAGTGTTGAACAAAATCAATGAAAAAAAACAAAGCGGGTTTTCTTTAGCTGATGACCCCCTCACAAAATACTATGAACATGACGACTCGCGTTGTGTTAAGTCTGGATTCCGGAAACTACTCGAGCAACGCAATCCCATCACGCTCAACGTGAAACAGACTCCCTATGAGACAGTTGGTGTATGTGGTATACTGGAAAAGCCGCGGTCTGAGGTGCCAAAGATTTCCCAATATATCCGTACCAGAGGGAATAATAGGAGGCAACGAAAACCAAACAACAGCACAATACTGCTGATGAGAAGTAGATGCCAACTACATCCAGCCGACCAGTTTGAACACGAAAGCAACCTCGCGCGTGTCACGGAAAAGCGAGTCTTGTGACCACTGGAGAGACATTCGTAAGCAGTCGGTCACAATCTTCCTAGCTCATGGTTTCTGTCACAGATAGTTGACGAGAGAAAGCAGCAATCCGCAATTGGACCAACCGCGCCTTCAGCTAGAGTTAAATTGTAGCACCATAGAGGCAGGAAAAAAAGAAGGACACATAGTAGATCAGTTCTCACAAAGCCCTCATCACCAACATGCCGTGCGAGTCAGTGTTCCAAAAATTCATCGAAACGTGCGAGTATGTCTCCAAGAGTTCCTAAGGAGCGTGCGCTGAGAGCACACGATACCACCCTTTCTTCAACTGTTGATGATAGAACCGAATTCTCGAGGTCGGTAATATTTCCTCTCCCACTACAGCACGCTAAAAAGTCTAAAAGTGGTCCGTCACCATTAACCTCGTCGATACTCTCCATGGGAGAATCTTCCTCGTCATCATCGACGTCGGGGCCGGCGGGAAAATAATCAATTAAGTTATCACAGTCCATGGCATTGAAATCCTCCAATGCTAAAGATGGATAGAAGCAGCACTCGGTGGCTTCAGTCGAAATAGATTCCGCGACGTCCCTCGTGGAGGGTTCAACTATAGTCTGATGAGATTGACAATACATACTTGGCCAGGGAGCAAGCTTCTGAAAAAGATATCTCCTTCGCTCGATTGAAACACGTGAGTTGTTCACCTTGCACAGCGGATAGTCGCATTCTCTACCCGCTCCGTGATTGACACATAAACCGGTACTGCGATGAGCAACCCGTCCACAGCCGCAAATGCGGCATCTCGCTCCTCCTCCATGAGCAAAGCAGAAACCGGTGCTTCCTGGCAACATGTAAACAGCAGTTGTGATGATACTCGAATAGCCGTTCGCACCTCTGGCACTCTTCGAACAACCAGTGAATTCGCAGCGACGTCCTCCACCATGAGTAACACACTTGTTACTGCGGCCTACTGCTGACCTAGGGCAACCTGGGAACTGGCACCGCCTGCCCCCACCGTGGCCGATACAGAGATTCGTTGCTCCTTGGGCAAAACGAGTACAACCACCTGTAGCGAACTCTAATCGGTACGTTGCTGTGAGTAGCATCACACAAGAAACCGAAAACAGGGCAGAGGTCAAATGCAAGACTGGAGTAGTCGTGAAATCACGACCCCCTTCCACACTATACAGCATTTCGGCTTCGCCGAGTATATGACAAAGTCTTTGATCAGTCACTTTTTGTATGGTTCACTTCTGTTACAGACTTCGAAAACTTGAGCATTCATCCGACAGCAAAGTATGCTACTCATTATAACCATGCCTGACTTTCTCACCTGGATGCTGGCACAGCTTCCCGTTGCGTTTTCTCTTCGATCCCTTGGGAGGCCGCACTACACCCTCACGTGGGGAACTCTGAAATGGTAAACTGATGTTAGTTATCAAAACGAATATACCTCCGTAGTGCTACTGCCCGAGGTGGAGCATGATCTTCTGCTGGCCATACGGAATATAAAAAACTACTCGACACCGCATATTGGATACACTGAACACAGCACACGGCGAGACTACGGGACAAAACGATAGTACCGAAGCAGTAGGAGAGCATCGTGAACCAACAGCCCATGAAGTACAGGCCTGTGGTCTGTATGAGGGCATACGCCCTTGGCCATTTACCACAGAAAGTCATCTGTACCATCACAAAGACAACTTCTGCTGATGCCTCCTCGATTCGAACTAAGAGGATAAGGGGCTTGATTAACTACTTCTACCAGTGGGGCGATAGGCCTGGCCATTTGTGGCGCATGTTGTTTTAGACCACTGATAGCATACAATAAGTCTAGGGATCGCATAGTATAGGAGTGGCGAGACAGCAGCTCGCCACATAGTAAGATGATTAGTTTTTAGAGGACTTCGAACCAGCAGTCCCAAAATGAGATACAACAACAACAGTGCAGTTTCCAAGCAAGTCCGACTATACCCAGCAGTGGAGGTACGCATATAGGAGGTTGACATAGCACCACTTCACACGGCCGAGTAGGTCTGCTCATATGACCACGTTTCCATCGACACAGCATAACGAGAGGTGGTAAGAGGAGAGACAATAATCCTAATAAGTGATGAAGGACGGCTTCCCGAAAAACATCACAACCGCCTGGTCACCAAGGTGGGGATAACGGACCATGCTGAATACTACACAGCTGGTTGATCTCTATTACGATGCCAACATTGTGAGATGTAGCATTTAGATACAACAATTGTAGGGGAAACATAAGGGGTGACAAGCCAAGGCATCGCTTATCGTTGCATACACCATCACCATCCTCCACAAGGGATAGCATAACAACAATATCAATGCACTGTTACAAAGAAAATAGTAGGTTCACAGAAGAATAGACAAACGAGTGGTAACAATATACGGATGACAAGATGATCAATGTTTCGCCCTACGGAAAAGGCCCCAAACCCAGCTCTCATGCTGGCCTGCTTCCCACACAGCTGCGCTCACAAATCCATGAAGTATCAGGGAAGAAGTCTAGGTATACAATGGGTGCCAAAACGACGCAGCTGAGATGAGATATGCGGAGACCAAAGAGCTACAAGGCCACCAAGCTACACGGCCATACCATAATACTTCTACTTTTGTACAAAAAAGCATAAGTCCAGACACAAACTTTCTACCATAGACTACTACTATTTCAACTACCCAAATGTCAACAAAAACTTCCTACAGTCTACAGACAAAACTGAGAGCACAGGAGAGCTCATGTGACGTGATCCGAGGTTGAAACGCACAGCCGATAAGGGATACTCAGTAGACTGCCGCGTTTGAGGGTAAGTCGAATGATATACAGCAAGTATACACCAATGGAAAACTAATCGTTAGTAAACCTGGGAAGAAGAATAGTAGACTACTACACCATAGTAGAAAGGGATAACCAGATGAGATGAAGTTGCACACTATAGCCTGACGACCAGGACGACACCTAAGCATCATAGTCAAAACCCGTAAGTAACCGGTCGCCGTAGCAGCCATGTGTGCAGCAAACAACAGCAGTAGTCAGCAATGAAAGCAATTGCTGTGTTCGCTCTTGTAGGGACAAAGCATCGACAAACTTATGAGAATCACGACTATCGAAACCATGTTGGAGTCTCGAATGTGAACACGCCAACTCGGACGTGAATCTGCGAGACTCCCTAGGGACAAATATCTACATAGAGATCAAAAAGCTGTTACTATCACCACTCGTGATAGCAGCACAGCAACCAGCCAAACATCTCTGGCATAACACATCACCAACATTCGAGACGGTATTCTGGCAACCAATACACTGAGGGAGCTCTCCAGGCGGGGCCGGTGAGGGAAGTGCGGCAACCGTCGGTGCACCTCGAACCATCTCAAAGGGTGACCTTGGAAAGTTCCTCTCAAGTTCAGCCTGCTCTTCCTCAGGATCCGAATCAATGATATCGTGAGTCAAGGCAGAGGGCAACAAGTTAGCCGGCGAGGTCCCAAACTCGTCCGTCTCGCACAGTTCCTCTTCAACAGGGTCGGAAGCTTTACTCCAGTTGAAAGTGGCGGCGTGCTCAAAGCCATACGGAGATGACGCCAAGGTGTTAGAGCTGTGACTTTCCGTCATGCGGTTGTCAAACTGCGATACCTCGGAACGTGGACTACTCTCTGCAATGGACGAGACGGTTGAGTCCGACTTGGGCGGCGATCTCAACTCAGCCTCTCCATGAGCAAAGCTGAGAACAACAACGCCGTTGAGACACCGCTATAGAAAGCCATAGTGCTTACCGGCATTTAGATCCATGACTACAGTGACCACTCAACCACCATATGCACATGACAGTTTTCTCGGTAGCCCTCAGTTCAGCAGCCGAATGAGCGTAGGTGCATGCAGCTCCTTTATTGCACTTACCTGAAATCAGATACCTCAGTAGCTCCGACACTGCCGCTGATTTGACAACTACCTTGCCTATACAGTCTGCACAAACTAGTCTTCTTAAGATTCGGTTGTTGTTGCAACTCCGAGGTCGAGTGAGCAAAGAAACACTTGGAACCATAATGACAACGTCCTTCCAGATAGAGACTACATACCTACACAGAAGAGCTCAATTTTCATATTCCCAAGTTCTTCCATAGATATTACCTTAGTCTTCAACAGGTGTTTGCTTAGGTCGACGGGACGCAACTTTTTATTGTCGCTTCCCCCTACACGACCCCTTCCCTTATTGCTGCCATGTGCCCGAGATGGTCTGCTTGACGGCTCCGTAGCTGATCTCCTCATCAGTGTAGCAGAAGGCGAGTTAAGATCAGAGCCCAGCTTACAGGGCGACTCTCCCAGAACAGACGATGACGACATTATTTAATAATCACACTACTGTTAATGATCGTTGGCAACGATGCAATTCTGGCGATTTCCAGCCATGATAGCACACAGTTTTCACACCACATAGTGCTACAGGAAGGGACATACGACACAACGACTGAGCTCGAGTGAATTGAACTACATAACTTAATCACCTTCGCAAAAATTCTCCATCCTCTCAACGTATCTATCAGATATCCCTTCCCGTTGGAATCAGCTTAAAAAGATCGACTGGTCCCTGATATAGCTAACGCAACCTGCACGCCACAAAACATCGCTCCGCTCACAAAAAAAGCGCACGCCCGAATTAACTAACTAGACCCGCCCTCATCAACCGAAGAGGTAACGATGAAACAAGTAACTGACGTGGTTTGAGTAGCGAAGCATATAAGCGTATATTGGTCTTATTCAACTCCTCCCTCCTAGTTGGAACTTCTTCCGACGCTTCTTCATAGCCAAGGAATTGACCTTAGGTTGACCAGCACGATCACTGTGACCACCAACATGCTTGCGATGACGGATCTTCCACAGCTTCCGACCAGAAATAGGCGCCAACGATTCAACGTTCACACCAACTGAGATACATAACGCACGTATACCACAACGGGTCGAACTAGAAGCGAACCCACCATTAGAAGGCTCCTTCCGTAGCATCCGATCTCGCATGCTTCCAGTTAACAGACGCTTCCTGGTCGACTCAAAGGTCTTCAACGGATCGGATGATAACTTTCGCTTCATACCTATTGAAAAGATCTCACCTCCAGTTCCCCCTCAGACCTCACCTTTCCCCTTCTTCCCATCTGTGCTATTCCCCTTGCCCAGAGCCGCCAACTTGACTGGATTGGACGCATCACCATCCTCATCTAAAGAGTTGAGAAAACTCTGCGGTACAAGGTACTCAGGGAGATCCTTCAAACTCTTCTTGATAGTCGACCCAGCAACCTGCACGCAGACACAATCACCAAATGAACACATTCATAACTCTGCATTAAGAAATCGATTCCACTAAAATGATACCGATAGTGACGCCTTCCCAGACCTCCTCATACCTTCGCATTGTTTTGTCTCAAACTCTTCCGAAGCGCCTTGGCATCCTCAGTATTCTCCTGCAGCTGTTGCTTCATCTTATCCGAGTGCAGTACCTCTCTCATCAGCTCTGATTGCCGCAGGCTAGCAACCGCCTGAAACCACCCAGTAACAACCCCATCCTATGCTGGCGTCACGACCTTCTTCGTGATCGAATGCGACACGTCCTCGACGCGGTACTTCAAGCTGTTCAGTTCCGAAATGTCCAACGGTAGTGCCTCAATCTCAACTCCAGCTTCCTCGATCTCGGCTAGGACCTAGATCAACATATACAGCAATCAGGAGAAACAATGGAGAATAAGAGCTCATAACGAACGTCTACTATATTCAACTATATTTCTCATTTCCCCACAAATGAAAACGCTATAGTACTTCCTGCCATTGCTCCACATCATCAACCAGAGTGAGAGCAGTACCATTAGCACCACCTGATACAGCACGCTAACTCGACACAGAAACATATACTATTTACGGTAGCTCACCTCTAGCCGTTCTACCAACGCGATGAACATACTCTCGAGCGGTGTCGGGCATATCAGCATTGAGAACAGCCTTCACGTCAACGAAGTCAAGCCCTCTGCAAAGCAGCACAGTTCCTTCCCCCAACTGTCAGTTCCCTCACAACCCTCACCTGTGTATAGCTTGCTCCTCGGCGCCCGATCCCGAAACGGCCTGGTTTGTTGCAATGAGAACGTCAATCGCGTTCATGTTGAAGGACTCGATGATTTGGTTTCGACTCAAGAAGGGCAACTCGTAGTTCAGCACGGCAACACTTCCCATTGAGAACTTATCCAACAGCAGCTTGTAGCGATAAGCACTGTCGATATCCTTGGCGAATATGAGCGTCTTGCCCACCAGAAGCTTCAATTTTAACAGCCCATAAACAACAAGGTACTTCTCGTCGGGTCTAAGGGGAAGGTAGAACTGCTTCAAATGGCCCTCGCCAGCAGCAGCGCCGCTCTCAGCCTCCTCTAACTTGACTATAACCGGCTTGTGCAAGCAAAGGCCCTTTAGGGTCTCCACATCATCGTTTAGGGTGGCACTTAGTAACATACATTGGTAACGATCGAGGTATCCCAACACGCCTTTGATGTCTTCTTCGTACCCATAGGACAGCATAAGGTCAGCTTCGTCGATCACAAGATGTTTGATCGTTGGACCAAGTTCCTTCCGAGACTTCAACACAGAGAGGCAAGCAGCAGGAGTGCACACCAAAATGCTGGGCAGGGCCTTCCGGTAAGGATGCGTCGTAGTGTGCATATCACATGAGATAACGTCGAAGGCGTAGTGCAAGAGCGAGTTCACCACTTGATTCACCTGCAAGGACACTCCTTAAAGTCGGCACTATTGCGATGAGAGCTCTACCTGCACGCAGAGTTCCTTAGTAGGTACCAATACGAAGGCCGTCAGTGGGTGCCTGGACCCACTCTTGGGCGCTGTAGCGAGAAGCTGCTGTAGTAAAGGTACCACGTAGGCTATAGTTTTACCGCACCTAGATCACGATTGGCGCCCAATCACAACCGAAATAGAGATGCCGACGAGGACCCAGAAGTACTACCCTGTTCTAGCCTTGACTAAGACGTCTTTACTCTCCAGCACGGGAGGGATGGCTCTCGACTGCACGAGCGCCGGCCTCTCGAACTGTAGCTTATTCAAAGCCTTCGATATGCGACGATCTGCCCAACAAAAGCCGATACCACACCTTCCGAAATCCCTAGTCATGCGAATGGCAAGGGGGCATCACATTAGAATATTTAGACGGGCCTGCGAACCCCGTATTACCTATACCATGCTTCTCGCAGAAGTCACTCCAGTTTATAGAGTAGTCTAAGACCGCATAAGAGAGCTCTCCTTGCGGCTGCTCCTCTACCTGCGGTGGTTCAGAACCGCCTTCGGTTTCCATTGACATGAAGGAGGAGTCTTCGAGAGTGCTGATGGGAAAGGCTTGAAAGAACGAGGCGCACGCGATGGAAAAAGGCGGAGCGAAGCAAGTTTTTTGTGTCACTTTGAAAAGCTCTTCGTGGCTTGATCCATTGCGACTGTCACGGAGTCTTTACTAATATTAGACGAACTGTTCTCGAAAAAAATCTTTCCGTACTTGTGCGAATTGAACTACAAGGCGAATTTTGCAGAAAGACTAGAGTCTAGTTCGAGAATCCGATCGAGGATTGATGATGCCACTAAGCATTCGAGTATTTCTTCGAATAGTTTACGTAGGAATGAATCTCTCCACGACTCTGGACAGAGCATCGTTATGGCGCATAGATACGCTTCAAAGGGTGATGCCCTTTATCGAGAGGGATATCCCTTTGGTCCCTGAAGCTGTGCAACACATTGCATCAGAATTACGGTCTACCTGTGAGCGCAGGGCTGTTATATTGTATAGAGCCCTGAGTTGGCTCCTACCCCCCTTCTTATTCGTCCTATACTGGTTCGCCAACTGCGATAAGAGTGTGTTCGTCCTTATATTCGTTCGCCCTATTGTCGATGGGTGGCTTGCACCATACATAGGCACCAAGCCTAAGAGACCGGGTGACTCTGCTTTAACTGCACAAGAACTTGTAATCTTTGGCATTGGCCTACATGTTATCCAGCTTATATATCTATACCATACTGTGTCGATTTTGAGTAGCCCATACGGCTTTTGTAGTAATATTTTCCTCTTCCTCGTCACAGGATTCACTAGCTACTCTTATTGGGTCACCATCGTACTATGTATCCTCAAGAATGCCATAATCTCGATCATATCAATTACTCAGTTGCCTGTTCTCGACACCATCCATCAGGAATACATATCGGCGTATTGGTGTAGCTGTGCTATCGTATTAGCAGTGCTCACTCCGGTCCATCTGGAGACTATCGCAAGGATTGTGGCGGAACGCGAGGCCGACAGTTACAAGTCCCACATGCACGATTTGCTACGGGCGAGCTTTGATGCTACTATTTGGGTTGACAACGACTTGCGTGTTGTTGGTGATTCTGACCCTAGATTGGACTACGTTTTCCTCACACCCATGTGCGGTAAATCCCTGCTGGACTTTGTGGAGGACGAGACTGAGCGTGCACGGTTCGAGGCCTATGCGGCTAAGTCGATGGCGTCGAGATCGACAACACTGTTCCATGCGACTTTCCGTACGGCAGCTGAGGAGGGGTGTCGGAATTTCGATGCGGACGTGTATATGACTTCCAAGTACTCGTTGTGGCTACAAGCTGGCCAACAGCATTTGATTGGTCTTCGCCTCCGGGATAATCGATCAGAACCAGGGTCGCCGAAGCAAGCTAGTGCCGCCCATTTCCTCGATGGCTTATCGGTGCAATGGGAGTGTTCGGAGTGTCGCTGTGTTAACTTCGACAAGGCTGATACGTGCATATTGTGTGAACGATCGCGAGATCAGTTGTTGGGCCTCGTAGACAGATGTAGCTCTACAGTGGGTCGGAGTCGGCATCCTGCTAGTTCTACTAGGAGCTTCATTTTTGACACTATCTATGAAGATGAGGAAAGTGAGGAGTGTGGTGGTGAAGGTGCTTTGGTTAATGGTCCGGAGGAGTTGAAGGGAACTTGACTAGGGCAACAATAATGTCAATTTCCTCAAGTATAGTTCTCTGTACAGTTACGTAATATTCGGGCAATTTGAAGCGTTCCTATGTCGAGTTGAGTGGTTGAGTATAATAATTTTTTCCATTGCAGTTTTATTCGATCGTTCTATAGATGCCTGAGATGGGCTCATGTAAAGAGCCGAAGTATCAGGCGTGGCTAAAGCGGTTAATTCCGAAGTGTTTACGCCACAATCAGAAGGATGAAGTGCCGCGGGATGCCCAGCTTATATGTGCGGTTAATGTACCTAAACTGTGCAGTAAATGTGTCCAAGGCTGGTCCAACTCTATTATGACCAGCAAATATACTTTTCTTACGTTTCTGCCGAAGAACTTGTGGTACCAGTTCCACGTCTTCTCCAACGTCTACTTCCTGTGCATGGCAATGTTGCAGCTAGTCCCGGCAATCTCTGATTCTAATGGTAAGCCGACTATGCTCACACCTCTAGCATTGGTGTTGGGTGTAACGGCTTTGAAGGATGCTATTGAAGACTATCGGAGGCATAGGTCCGATGCTGTTGAGAATTCGAGAATGACGGTAAGGTTGAATGCTGCTACTGGAGAGTTGGAGAAAGTGCCGTGGTCAAGTTTGGTCGTTGGTGATGTGATCAGGCTTCGGAAGGGTGATGGAGCTCCTGCTGATATAGTCTTGCTATCAAGCTCTGATGGTACTGGCACTGTGTATGTCGAAACCAAGGACCTCGATGGTGAGACTAACCTCAAGGCTAAGGTCTGTCTTGAGGAAACGCAGTTGTTGGATGTTCGGAAGATGAATGCCGCGTCATCGGACCGTGTTGACGATCATCTCTGTGTTCGTATCACCTACGAACAGCCGACTGCGTCGCTCTATTCTTTCACTGGGTCGATCGTCCTCAACAATGCGGCTCCTCTGGCACTTTCGGCAGACCAACTGGTTCTTCGTGGGTCGAGTATTAGGACGACGAAGTATGCCTGGGGGGTTGTAGTATACACCGGTCACAACACCAGGTTGATGGTGAACTCTGCGGCCTCCGCCTCAGGAAGGTATAAAATGTCGAAGCTGATGAAGATGTATAATACACATATTTTGCAGCTGTTCGCACTGCAAATGTTCTTCTGTGTGATATCAGCGGTCTCCTATGCTCTATGGAGTAATCTCTGGCAGGATAACTGGTATTTGGAACGCCCAGAAGAAACTATTGGGTCGAAGATTCGTGAAGTGATTGAAGTCTTTGGTCGGCTCGTACTTCAATTCACTCTCTTCGTCCCCATATCTCTGCTGACCACTCTGGAGATCGTTAAGATCGTACAGGGTTATATCATTTCTCGAGATAGACAGATGGTTTATGGCGATGTGAAGGCGTCAACCAACTCCGCTGGAACGGCTGACGATCTGGGATGCGTCACCCATGTGTTTTCGGATAAGACCGGCACGCTTACTGAGAACTGCATGCTCATCAACACGATCGGTATCATGGGTGACTTGAATCGTCAGTTTGGCCCGAACCCCTATCCTTTGCGACCTTCTGATACACACGTGAGCCACAGCTTCCCCTCAAGGGGCATCAAGGCTGTGTCGGCTGGTAAAGATGAGCCTAATCTGAGGCGGTCTCTACTCGTTCTGGGGCTCTGTCATTCTGTACTTCGGCAGCAACGGGACGAGTCTGAATCGGAGGCTGACACACGTCAGAGCTCTGTGGTGGCGGGTAAGCTTGATACTGTGTCCTTGACTGAAACTACTGGTGGCTCTTCCTCGAGCTGCTGCGGAGGGGCGATAGATGATCCCAAGCCTGGTGATGATAGCGAGGATCTCTATGATGCATCGTCTCCGGATGAGATGGCGCTGGTGGCGGCAGCACGCGAACTCGGCTTCGAGTTTTGGGGGAGACCAAGTGCCCATAAAGTTGTCATGAAGTTTACGGACGATTGGGCTAAGAACCTCATTGGTCGTGACGGTGGTGCTACTGTTGACACTGACTTTATTACCTATGATGTTCTGGAGGTCCTCGAGTTCGACAATGTACGCAAGCGCATGAGTGTCATGGTCCGCAGTCCTACTACTGGCAAGGTCATGCTTCTCGTGAAGGGAGCTGATTCTACTATGTTGGAGGTTGCTACTCCTGAGACTGATTCTAATGGTTTAACTGCTTATCTTTTGGGCCTTGCTACTCAGGGTCTTCGGACTCTGGTTTTGGGCATTCGTGACTTGACTGATTTCCCCCTTGATAGTTGGCGCGAACGCTACGGTAAGGCGCGTGCAACGGGAGATGCGGATGCTCTCGAGGAACTGATCGCCGACGCTGAGATGGGCATCACTATTGTTGGTGCTACTGGTATTGAAGATAAACTACAGGATCATGTTCCTGAGACTATTTCTGATATCCGTGCTGCTGGTGTGAACATGTGGATCCTCACTGGTGACAAGGTGGAGACAGCCATCAACATTGGACGGTCAAGCAATCTGATAGCGCACGATGGGGAGAACTTTGTGATCCAGGACCCCGACATGGACGAGAAGGACATTCTGGAGAAGCTTCAGGACATCTCTGATAGGGGAGCACCCCCTCGAACGGTGTCATTGACTATTTTGGGCGATTGTCTCACGACGATCCTCAAGGATGATGATCTCCGTGAGCAGTTCTTCTCGGTTGGTTTGACCAAGTGTGGCACAGTTATTGCTTGTCGGGTTTCCCCGGCCCAGAAGGCGGATGTGGTGGCGTGGGCCCAGAAGTACCACAAGAGTGGTACGATGCTTGCTATTGGTGATGGTGCCAACGATGTGGGAATGATCGTCACTGCCGACGTTGGTGTCGGAGTTTCCGGTCGAGAGGGAGCTCAAGCGGTTAGAGCCGCAGATTTTGCAATACCGAGATTCTGTCACTTGCAAAGGCTTCTTTTT
>NW_003208364.1:53172-89708 GCF_000006405.1 Perkinsus marinus ATCC 50983 | reverse complement strand
CTAAGTGTATGATCTTGTCGTTTTTGCTCTGTTGTGCGTAATCGATTTAATGCAGCGGTAGTAGTATTTTTTCCGATTGATGACTGCAAGTGTATGCCGGCCTCCTCGAAGAGTGACGTTATTCACGCATTCAAGTCGCAGCGTTTTGCTGACTGAAAAATAGAAATTTAGAGTTAGCCCATTCAGTGTGGACGCCCTTATAGTGGGTTCGGCACAGACACTGGAAGGCACATTTTGATTGTTGTTGTTGGGTCGTAATGTTATGCTTGTTGTACTACTCGTTGGTAAAGCCAGATCCTCTCGCCACTGGTGCTCAGTATCCTTGCCACATTTGTATCTGATTTTGTCGAATGCCACATTGCTCTGTCGGTATTACTTGGTGTCGTCGTACGAGATCAAACTGTTGAATAGTTGGCTGAGTTGATTGTGGCGACTATAGCGGTGGTACTGAGACCGATTACTATGATATAACTAGAATTAACTTATTGTTGCGTTGTAAAGTTATTTCAACTCAGTGTTAATGGAAATTTGTCTGTTAAATCGCCATAGTTCCCTGTCGCAAGCATTGGTCACAGGGTTCAGTTGAGCTTCTCATTAGAGCTGCTCTGGCTGATCATTTAGGTTCATTTTTGACGTTGTGTTCGTGTAGTAGATACTCGAATACATGGGAGTTACTTCCCTGGCGCGGCATTCGTACGGTACGAATGCCTGTAGGACTCGTACCATACCGTTCTCGGAAGATGTTTTGGTTTTATACTAATCACCTGAAACTATTTATAACCTATCTGCTATGGGCAAGGATATAGGTTGGAAAATGGGGGCATGCGTCCATGTACAACAACAGGGAGAGGTTTTTCTTAATTGTTTCATCGTATCAAGAAAGGCGACCCGTCATCTCGGGAACTTACGGAAATTACGATAACCAGGCCGTGATAGTGCTCCGGTTGACTGTCAATGATACTTGAGCTAACATGGCCCCTTGTGCCCTAAGGACAACTTCTCATACTTGGTATTGTACAGACCCGTCTATGTGGGAGATGTTGACAGAGTGTTTTATTCTATTGGAGTGGTTACGAGCATCTGAGCTCACCGGTACCAGCGTGTTGCGAGGGAGGGTGCAGAGCCTTTTGTCACCAACTCCTAGAATCTCTGTAGCCCACTCTGTGAACCCATGCCTTGTCTCTGATGTACTCGACTGTCAGGTGCTTACGATCGAGGGTGTCAAAGTGAGCTGGCTCCAGCCGATATTGAATGACTAAGGATTGCAGCCTTTCCCCCTTGTCGGTCGCCTTCTCGTGCCTCTTTCCAACTGCTTACTATTAAGCTCTCTCTATGGACCCGTTATGTACGATATACTTGGCGCCGCTGTGGTGCCATCGCATGCGCCAACAAGGCCGTGAGAGAGCCTCCAGTCGTGAGCCGCTAGTGTAGATGCGACTGCCGCGTCCGGGCTCAGGTATATTATACTATCAAGGAAGCTCTTCATGCCTTATGGGAAGAACACTTCGTCTTGGTCTGTTCACTTACCCATGAACGTATTCGTTTAACGTGGAGGCAGAAGTGATAAGTCCAGTTACGAAATGGGTGCACACTTCCGTTTTCTCAAAGATCTTGATATTTGCTCCAACACCTTTTTGCTGGAATATATTCGATCACTCTGGATCCCACATTGCCGAAAATGGTCCCGTATTTGATCATACTCTAGACGCGTCAGCACTTTATACTCTCAGTGCATTTACTGAGCTATCTCGAGTCAAGATTCAATCGGCATCGGTGGCGCTCTCTCATTGTTGAGTTTTAAGATGTTTCGAAGCTGGAATGGGGTTGTCTAGAGGGAAATGTGTCATGCCGTACTTGAGGATCTCCTGTGATCCTCCGTGTCATCGGGTCGATCACAGTACGAGTATCGTACTCTATTTTCCAACAGTTAATGAGAGTAAAGTTGCAAGAAGAAATTCCAGTTCGGTCGTCGGCGAGGCTGCACGGTGTGAAACTCAGCCAGTCTGTGTTCGACAATGAGTCCGTAATGAGTGAGTCGGTCCTCGCGGCCTTCATTGTCGACAAGGCATGTCTTGAGGTACGCCCAAGAAGCCCCGACGAGGCACCAAGAACAGAGAGAGCCGGACTACTGTTAAGTACTCCTCCGAGCTTGGTTCACTAGAAGAGGAGCTCGGCCCGGAAGCATCAATAAAAAGCGGCTCCGGTAGAGCAGCAAGGACTCCATCGAAGCCCAAGCCCAAAGCTAAAGCCCGACCGCAGGCTGTCCGAACTGAGGGGCTACCAAGTGCTTGTAAGCCCCCTAGTACTCCACCAGTAGTCGGCCAAGGATCCGCCGTCACGGAGATCGAGCGTACGCGTACTCCGAGAGGAAAGAAAAGAAAAAGTGTAATGAGCTGGGGGTATAGCACGTTCATGCTGCTCTCCAGGTCAATACGAGGAAGGTACGCAAGGCGATCTCTAAGGAGTCGGGGGTACTATCTACCCTCGCGACACGGAATTGCCGATAGACTTGTGTATTAGGTCCACTCCAATAAGTCGAAATCTCGCGGAGTGCGTGTTGTCGTAGAAGAGGTGCGGAAGGCAGTTGTCGCCGTGGGTTTGAAGGGGGTGGTGATAGCCCAAATTGGTCGTCGGCTCAGTTGATTTTTCGCAGTCCAACCCTGTTCGTATCGTTGGGTTGTTGAATCAACACTCTTGATACGAATTTAGTTTCGAATTTTACTCTCAGGAACCACTTGCTCGCGAAGGAGCTCAGCCAGAGGGCAAAGAAGAGACTTCTTCTCCGTGAGAGCACGGCTTCGATCCATCTTGTGAGGTTAGTTATTTTTAGAACCGAAAAGCGATCGCAGTGGTTACCGAAAAGTCACCGACGGAAGTTCGTCATTCCCAGGAGGCGCTATGCGTGAGAAAGCTCGGCTGCTAACTCAATGTGTCATGGTAGAAACCTTTTAGGAGGAAATCGCGCGGAGGCGGCGGTCCAGGGATCCTGGGCGGGGCGGTCCCTATGGGGCTGATGGCAGCGGGAGTCGTGTCTGGCATGCTCATGGCTTACTTCTATCCCGCCTTCCGAGAGCTGCCCAACCGGATGTGAGGCTTTATGCAATATTAGCGTGCACGCGTACACAAGCTAATCGAGTATTTTTAGGTACTGATATATAAGCATGTCGATTGCGAACACTACTATGTATAGTTATGGTCACGCGAGAGATGTATTCTTCCAATACATTTTCTGACAATGAAAGCTGATAGCAGTTAGCCATTTCAATGCATAGTCACCTTTCATCACATGAGCTTTGAGTTAATACAACAGCAGTGTAGTAATTATTTGCGCCTGGTCAACCACACGTGTTGGTGACAATATGGAATCTCTGAGGAAAATTTGGAAAATCCTTGTTACTTTCTGTACACTAATCGTATATATTCTCCCAATTCGTATACAAAATCCTATCATTAGTGAGGAAAATTTGGAGCTCAGCTGAGGAAAGCGAACATTTTTTGCAGCACTGGTAGAACAGGACTTGCAGCACTTATATGCGTTGTAACCAGCACGAAGAACCATACGCAAATTTCGTATGGTTCACGTCAAACGTAGAAACGACGTTGATGATGATAAGTGGCTCAGGAATCGGAGCGAGAGTGATGAGCGTGAACAGTTCCTGTCCACGGAGAATCCTGACGAAGAAGCTGAGCGCATTCGTGCGCAAGGTTCGTGCTGCGCTTGAACTCTCAATTCGTGAGGCTGCCAAGGCGTCCGATGAGGTAGAGGCAGGTAGTGGTAGTGTGACAGGTTCCGTCAAGTCTGCCGACGAATCTACGCTCGAGCAGTGCAACGTTGTCACTTCATCACTGTCAGAGCACCCTCTGAATAGGCGCCTTTAGACAGCGTATGCGTGGAAGGGATGCTCGTCGCACGCGCGCACATGTTATTGATCATGGACGCCTTTAATATTATCGATCTCGCTTTTGGCAGAACAGCCCAAATTTTACGACGAACAGTTTGGTTCAAGAGGTTTAACTTTATATAAGAGATCATAAGGCACTAAGATTTTCATTCTTTGAGACCTTGATGGAGCAGAGTTCAGTCCAGTCTGGCAGAACACTAACAATCACCAACTTGGCCTAGTGATGAGAAGAACTTCTTCTGAAGAAGAGATATAACGAGTCCGAGGTGTCTGAGGAGGAAGGGACTGCCTAATTTTCATGTTTGTTAGTAACACATCTGCTCTTTCTTCAAGGGCTTCTGCTCTGTTCAATTGCGTTATTATATTATTGGGCGCGCGCTAATGTCGGTCCGTTCGCGCAACATTTAACATTCCGCTGTCGCATATATCCACGATGTCAACTATTCATGATATGCGAGTGACAGCGAAGGAGAAAGATCACCGGAAGAAATGCGGGGTGAGTCGCCTCGAGAGAAAACTGCTTCAACTGGAATTCATGAGCTCTGTCGAGGGTTGACGCTAAAAATTCTCAATTGATTAGAAAGGTTGCGAAAATTTCATTGTTGTTGTCATTCGCCACGCGGTTTTCACAGGAATCTCGATTGCCTGCTATCTACGATCCGAAAGTTGTGCAAAAAAAGACGAAAAAACGAATCGCCACGACTCTGGCAAATCCAGCGGAGCGTAAGGCTTCCCCAGTGCGTCCTACAAAACGATAAAGACCCGTTCAGCTGCGCCTGAAGAACCGACGAGCCCGCGAGACGAGTTAGCTACTTCTAACTCTTGGGCTCCTGAGCCATCGTGTGACTCCATAGGAGGCCTTTCGTCTGCTTGGAAGTGAGCAGAGAATTGCCGCGTTGAGACGCACTCAAGAATGTGTCTTTCAGGACTGATTGTCAATCAGCGCGGGCCCGTTGGGGCTACAACAAACGCCTTAGGAACATACGCGAAGCTCATGGAGGCATAACATCTGTCAACTCGTCAGAGGAGGTCAAACTTGACCATAGAGTAATATTCAGCTCTAGGAAAGCCTCGTTGATTTCGCGATGCCTAGGTGACCGAACTCATGGACATGTGCCTGGATGTTGTCGAAAAGCAGAAGCGACGTAATAGCACTACTTTCTCTCTGTCAGTCGTGTACTATTGTCTTACTCCAGGATGGGACCAAGTTAGAGGAGCTCTCACCCAACTGGCCAGACGCACTGACTCTTCGGAGGCAGTTCGAATAGTCGACGGTCTTGTGGCGGATCTCGGTGATACTCTGAATGCCGAGTCGGGGATCGTTCGCCTGAGCAGGAAGGTAGTGTACGGGTCTGAACTCGTTGGTTTGAAGCGTCCATCCAGGCTCATGCATACGCAGTTGATCATAGATCTGCGGAGACAAGGTGCGAGGCGCTTCAGAAACAGGTATTTCTGGGATTTAACTTCTCCCTTGCTCTCGTGTTGCATTGTTTCTACTCGTAGTCTTCTATGTAAGTGTAAGCGTTGTGTAGGTGAAAAGCCTCGAGACTGAGCTGACTGTGACCAAGATAGAGCTGCATAACAGAACTAAGGAATGCGAAATGTTACAGCGACGGGTTAATACGAATGCCCACAGGTAGTGGGCCGGGCTTGTCACAGGAGTCTGCAGATTCACTGGTTATGATGGTATGCAAGGTACAAGCAGTTGTCCAAGAACGTCGATACATTGCAGCGTGAAATCGCTATTGCGACCAAGGAACGGAAAGCAGCACAAGGGAGTAAGACCCAGCTCAACACCGCCGTCCCAGACGATAAAGGCGCCCATGCAAAGCGGGCCCGCTACCTTTCTAATCAGCTCGCCCTCACTGTAAGAGAGGAGCAGGTGTATCGGCCCAGGATTGGCCATGTACAGATGCAACAACTGACAGCACTTGAGAGGCAGAAGAAATGGTGGATGGCGAAGAGTGCGGTTCTGGAAGCAGAAACTATGTCACTTATCACCTATCATCAAAAGGCTCCGATGTGAGTTCATAAGCCAGCTTTCTTCACGGAGACTTTGTACAGAGCACTCATGAACGACGATGCCCGGTCGAAGCTCATTCAGCTCGTGTGGAAAGTTATGAACGAAAACCCGCTGGAGAATGGGTGGGCAAAGAGCCTCTGCTGGAGCTGTGAGATCCACTACTGTTCGTTAGATATAGTTTTGTGAATACGGCGTCCCAGTTGAAGAGTATGCTCGGCGAGGCCTTTGGTAAAAAGGTGACGAAGCTACCTCAGATAACGCCGTATCGTCAGCGCGGTGCAACAATGGTATGAGAGCTGGGCATTCACACTGTGAATGATTCTTTCTATATGCAGATCACAACGTTCACGGCTAACCGCTTGCCGATTCCGAAGGGTTATATGGTTTTGTCTCAAGAACAAACTGACTTCCTGACAATGGTAGGTAGTGGTGAAAAATATGTTCGCCTCCCTCAGCTGAGCTTGACAGTTTTCTCACTAAATATACACATTAACATACGCATGAGTGTAAAAATGTACAGAACTCAGTGAGAATTTCTCAAAATTTCCTCCCAGAATTCTCATATTGTCACCAACATATGTGGTTGACCGTGTGCATATTTTCCCTCCACACCGATGGTAGGAGGGGGAGCAGACAGGAATCGGTACGGATTGATCGGTAGGTTGCATCGACTCGTGGGAGGTGTACTCTGCCTTATCTGTGTGATTCGGACTGTGTGTCAACCGAGCAAGGCAGGCAGGAGTGTATCACGGCACTGGGCACTGAATTCTGGGCACAACAGAGGTTCTGGCCAACTCACTGGTGATGTTATTACTGTTGGGATCCTTAAGATACGCAAACGCGATTGGCAAAGCCTTCACTCGGTTAAAGGAACTATTCGAGGTTCGGGCGTTGGATCATCTGATTAAAACACTCATTGTAACATGTTCATCTCCTCCTAACGCCGCGATGACGTTATTCATGGTAGAACATAAGCTGCGAAGCGCTCGACTGTGATCGCGGCTCCCTGTGGGTTGTCGATGCAAGGCAGAACGTCATGTGGACGTACGTGCAGAACGCGTATGGGAATGAATTCACGAAGCTGGAGGTGGGGAAATCGGCGAACTCGCGAGGGCACTTCAGATGATGCCCTTAGATGGAATTGCCGAAGCGTGGTACTGACCCCTATGCGGAGAATATTGGTCTGGTGGCGAGCGCTTACCTTCTGAAGCAACCCATAAGTATATACAATGCATATGAGGACAAGCGATTCAATAGCAGGTAGAAAGGAAGGTGAAAGTGCATCGCTCCGCTGTATTATTGTGATGCAGTTTTGATCGCGTCACTAACTATCGCACAAGTTCAGTGTTGTGCATACCGGTCGTGAGTGGAGGCAGAGTTACGTGCGTTGTAAGCTCATCACAAGAGCTATATTAGTGCCAATGTGATCGATACCAAGGTTCAAGTAGTAAACAAACGTCGTGAACCAGTCTTCGACCAGGACGATGAAGCCCTTTTGAAGAACATCGCGGTAGCATTACCGATGTTGGCTAGATGATGACGAGCAGCTCAGGTCCTCGGGCTCGAGATGATCATGATATTCGAGAAGTCGGCCGTAAGTGGATTCTCGATGAAGCGTGAGTCCTGGAAGTGAATCTGCCCGATTAGCGATTGTTATGGTATGCAGGTCAGAGTTATCTGCTGCAATTCGCTACTGAGATCATGCAGTACTGTGCAGACCCGAATACGTTGCTGGGGCTGTTAACATTGTAATACAGGCTCTTTGTGAACTCAATGGTCGAATATGCAATTACTATTAAATTTTTATAGTCGGATTTATTCAGCTATAATATTTGGTTTGTTTTCGTAGGTATATGAACGAGTTGTTCCAAGCAAAGAAGGTCGCTCTTCACATCGTTGTCGGTGACATGACTGCGCAAATTGTGAGGGGGACTTTACTCGAGCATGACTAGGACGGTATGGCAGGTACATGGTGGAGCTCAGCCTAAGAATACACATGGGAGTCCGACGCCTACACGTGTTATTCCGGATCAGAAACAGTTGGAGAAAAATTTGAAACCACACCTTGGTGAAATGACAGGAATTGTGGGAGAGACGGTATGAGAAATAATAGATATTTGTAAATATTCCGCTTCGCAGGTGAACTCGAAGAGCCCGCTTACGTTTTCCTTCCCGGCTGGCGATGAGCTCAAGTCAGCCTCAGCGAAAAATGTACGGAGCTCAGCTTTAGTCGGCAATGCTGAGGTGACTTATTGGCCTTCAGGATCCGCTCAGGGGAATCTATGATGAATCGGTCGACCTGTCACCACCTGATAATAATGATCTTTATGCACGTAGGGATAGTCAAAAGAAAAGGTAGATAGTGTTGGGTCAGTTCTTGGTGTGAGCATCCTGGCTCCTTATGTAGATATGTGCTTCATTCGTATCCTTTGTTCGACAAGAGATCGGTCACGGCAGTTCTCCAATTCGTGTGTGTTGATGGCAAGAAAACTAGCTTTGGAAATGACGAGGAATTCGACCCCTATAATGTTAGCCATACTAAAGTAAGAAAGGACTCCTTGAATAAATGAGCTAATGAATATCCAGTACTAATAATAATAATCAAACTATACTATCGGGTGATATATGTAATGGAGTTTCACGACCGTGGTATGAAAAACACTAGTGAAAAAGATATTTCACGACTACTACAGGCCGCGAATATCGCGTTTTTCACAGAGTATTACGCCACTTCACGTAAAACGGGTGGAGCTCCAATATATAAACTAACAATATCGGATATTTTTTCGGGATCTGATTCGGTTCATGCTCAGGTTTTGAAACAGATATGCAACTACATTGTTGTTGTGATGAGAGATTGGTACACTTCAGCTGAGCGTAAGGATCTCCATGAACGCTGGGCTAAGGCTGCGAGGACCAAGAGCCCTGCAGATATAGCGATGGCTGCATGTAGGAGAGTTTTCATTTTGTGGTCAGCAAAGTGATTTTCCCTGTCTTAGTTATTCTCGGGAAGTATAACAACAATGTTGGGGGCGCAAATTCTGAAAAAACTGTCAACGGTAAGTCCTGGAAAGCAACGACAAGGGACGAAGTTTGTCGCTCTTTCAGGGGGTACTGGAGTGAGGAAGAGCTCACGAGAGGAGGGGCAGAAGGCTCCTTCTGGTAAGGCTCAAGGTGGAGGGTCGCTGTGGGGACTCACAGAAGGGGAGAGGCAGAGCGATTGGAAAAACGCTGAAGTAATAGGGCGTGATTCGTGTCACCGCGTGTCACCGTGTTGAATGGTCAGCCTGGATGGGAAGTGCGCAATTTGTCTACGATCTACCAAGCGTCGTTTGAGGCGGGTCTTATCAGCGCTCAGGTGATCATCATTCGCGAATACCATTATTATCAAGTTTTTCTCTTCGTATTCTTAGGACCTTATGAGCATGATGAGCTCATCATGATGAACAACATATTCAACCCCTTAGTTTTGTCAATTCGATGTGTTGATGTGTACCTGACCACACTGGGAGTTGCGTTCGAGCCGCGGGTTAAATGTGTGGGACTTTCACCCTGCAGAAGTTTGGTCTTCATGGTGTATGAATAGCCGACAATGTCAGTCGGTGTGTTGTGATGATGGGGACTGTTCGGCATGGAAGGGAGTGCAATAGAGATAAAGGGGAGACTGGAGAATAGCTGATCCCCGGCAGAATTTCCAACATTGATTATGGAAGCATGCAGTGAAGTCCTTCGTTATGAAGGTGATAGAGCTTGCATTCCACTGGGAGTTGGGTGGGTGTAAAGATGTGGTTTTTTGTTAGCATTCTGTCCACTTAGGTAAGGTAAGGGTGAACGTAATAACCATACCTTTGTTGTGGTCACTTTTTTGAGATTTTCGCAAATTAGTTCACTTGTTTTTCGACACTTTATCATGGTGCAGAGTGGGATGCTACCGACAGTCATAAACACTTTTTTGCCGTTGCTGGTTCTCTTCATAGCCGTGGCTTACGTGTAATACAGCTAGAAAGGGAACTTGGAATACACTTCTTGTTGGTGGCAGGTATTTCTGTGGCGATTACACCAGTCATGATGTTGTTCATCGTAATACAGCGTTTGTACACCCGTCGGATAGGAAGCTTATCGATAAGCGTGAACTACTAGAAGTAATGGCTGACAGCATCACCGAACTGAATACGCTTGTGTAGGCGCAGTTATCCGAAGAGGTGGCGACCCGACGAAGAATAGAAGCTCATCCGAAAAGTGTCGTGCTGGGGTTTGGTGCATGCCTGGATGGAGTTACTCGTGGAGTGGATCTACTCAGGGAGGTACTATTGTCGGCAGTTTACGGTATTGTGGGAAAATATGCACATGCTCAACTACATGTGTTGGTGACAAATTCTGGAGAAATTTTGGTATCGGTACACTCCTACCCGAATTCGTGTGTAAACTCCTACGTGAGGAAACCTACGACCTCAGCGAACATATATTCTGGCATTTTCTCAGCTGCACATAGAGCCTTCTGAGCACCCCCAGGATCATGATGTTATTTCCAGTCGGAAGGACTTGGCCGAGACTTTTCACTATTTTTTTGAACATGGAGCTGCGGCTGAGCGGTAATAATTTCTCATTATAACTCCCTTATGGATTTCGCTCCGCCTCAGCTACGTCTCAAACAGGACACTCTTTGATGAACTGGTCACTGCAGTGCGGAGTTTTGGTGATCATTATGGGACTTTCTGGAGATTCGGTGGCAACGCTCCACATATGGGGTGTAGGATCAAGTTGGAGGTAAAGCACTACCTTTCCGTGGCGTAATTTATGCTCATTACATCGCGCTGTGTTGGGGGGGGGGGGGCAACTCGCATTTCACCATAGTTATTGTAGTTATTTACCCTCGTCGTTGTTCATTCAGGGTCATGATGTTCTGCTGGGCGCACATGTCTCGAAAGAGCTCCGGGATCAGTTTGCCGTGCCCTTGCCGATAGCAGGAGGTTTGGCATCAGCATCAACGGAAGGTAGGCTCTGTATGAAGTAGTGATGAACCATTCGCCTTGCAGGAAGCGGTGACGATATTCACATCATTTTGGAAAGCATTTCTGATGAGACTTGGGGTTCCGACACCTGTCCGAGGGCGAACCGTCTAGGTAGTGATGAAGCCCCTCTTTTCGAGGGTCGTATTTTGCGCAGCTCTTCATAGCGATATTCACTCACCGTATCTGCGCGGTATAGAGGAGATCCAGGAGGAAATCGGCTCGGGCGCATTTAAGCCCGACGCCTTGGTCCTGGGGGCTTTCCAAATGATGGATGGGTGACACTATGAACATCTCGTCGGAGGGAATTCTGGGAATGTTTAGGTTTCCGTTCCCAACAGAAGGGGAGCGGCTAGATCGACTTGAGCGGGCTCGACAGCTGATTGATGCACAGGGCCCTTCCGTAAAGGTCCACGTTGAACTCGCTAGTTTCGCCAATTGTGAGTGATGCCCGTCTGCGTAGTAGTAGCAGCTCGTCGTGCCTTGCAGCTCAGTTCATGAGAGAGTTGTATGATACCGGTATGCTGACTAGAGTCGATAGTCTTGGGATGAACGAACAGGAGCTAACTACATTCACGGACTGGCTGGGGTAGGGGGAAGGAGGATGTGTGGGGGTAATATGCATATGGTCAACTACATGTGTTGGTGACAATATGGGAGTTTCTGTACATTTCTACTCCAAGTCGTATGTACACTTGTGTAGTGAGGAAACCTCTGAGCTCAGCTGAGGGAAGCAAGCATATATCCCAACACCTCCTGCTGATGATGATGATGATGATGATGATGATGATGAGTGAATCTTTGCCACAACGCTTGAATATAAAATTTACGTTGTAAATGCGTCTTCCTGCGGTTCTTGCATGCCCTACGGGTTTCCCAGGAAGTCGTCGTCTACGAGTGATGGGAGTCTCATCCGCGCTTCGGAGTCTCGTCCCAAAGTTCGAAACGTTTTGGATGCGTTACGAAGCCTTTGGAAACTGATTGAGGAAGTGAATGAGAAGACGTAGTATTCGGAGGCTTATCAGCTCGTTACGGTATGCATTGATAATCTGTCAGGAACTCCACGAGGCAGGTTTCTCGTATACACGTTCACACTCTAGCTTTCCAAGCTGTTTTGGTCAAGACAGATGCCTGGAACAGAACGTGAGGACGTAGGTCGATTTTGACTTTGTCGATTTTGTGGATTTCAGAGCAGAAGCGATGAGTAAAGCGAGTCTTATCGCGTTCAAGCATGTGTGTGGTTTCAACACTGACGATGATATAGACCTGAACAAGGGAAAGGTAATATGGATGGATTAAGTGCAGCATAGGCGACCTACTACGGTGTCATAGGTTCTGTTGTATGATACGTTCGTCGATAGTGAAGATGAAGACCTTGCGCAGAGGAGGGATGTGCTGAAAACTAGGCACCATAATGGGGTGCGTAAATGAATTTTCTCTCGTCTGGAAGTGCTTGCTGTAGGTGGTTTGCTGGGATGATACTCGCGATCAAGAATCCACCGATAAGGTTACCATGTGCCTGAGTCCAAACATTGTATGTACGGAACCTGTAGCAACGATTGCAGCGGGCGATAACATCTCAGGAGCCGCTATCGCGGTACAAATTTAACTGAACTCTGTCGCGAGGAAATTTTATCGTTTACATTGTTACTCTTGTATCGATTGAGAGCGGCGGTGGCGTTGAGTTGGAGTGCTCGGGTGTTCATTCTATCATCAACAGTTTTATGAATGTCATATTGGCCGTCTGCGCCTCGTCACGATTCGGTCAGCAGTGGAGTTTGCTATAGATTGATTACGGGCAGCGGAGAGACTATGTCTTCGACTATAGCAACGCGGGGATGCGCGAAAGACGCGATCTTCCGTTATCTTTAGAAGGCCAGCTGTCCTGACTACTTGTTGGAGTTCAATTGATTCATTGTTTCTCATTGGGCGTTGTCATCATCGTCATCGCTGTACCGTGTGTAACACTGTTCGGAATCCACATCCTAACAGCTCCACGGTTAGAGAACTGTAAGGGTCGACGTCGCACTGTTGGGGAGTAGTTCCACAGTGGCACAGGTTCACGATTAGTTCGGTGTACCACTCGTCCAGTTTAGAGGAAGTCTAGGTCATGTTCTCTCACCATGAAGTGGTTTCTCACTCCGAACGAATTACGCTCCCGGTTGGGTTTCTTTGTGAGAGTTAGAGGTTATCGTCAGAGTATTGATACTGCCAACACGACTCAACTTTCTCATCGGTGTGATTGGGGTGATGAGCTGAAGAATTGCTGTGTCCCAGTGTCCCAGATGGACTCATTAGAACATCTTTGGCGACGACCGGTTACTCACTTGAGCCTTTAGATGAGTGCAGAGTATCATATAAGCTCCGGTCCTTCGGAAAGATCTTTTTCCAGTATTATCATTATTATATTCGTATTACTTGTATTATTATTAATAATCTTGCGACTTGAAGTCGCACTATATTTGTCTCGATAGAACAAATAGAGGAGTGTCTCACGAGTTCACTTATAAGAAGTTGGCAGCTGCCGTATTCTTCGTTGACCCCCTTGAAGATGCATTAGTTTCTGTTGAATCGGTACGTATTTATTGTTGTCAATGAAAACTATTAACACGCCGCTTGGCGAGGCTCCCAGCAATGTCCTCAACTTTGCTCAGCCGTAGAAGTCGAGATATATCGACTAGCAGCAAATGTAGGAGCAGTGGTGAGCTGTAAAGAGAGATTTATCGATTCGACATGCTCGTGTATAGACTACCATTGGACTCGCGGGGCCCTTCCGAGCATGGGACCAGCGAAACGCTTGAAGGAAGCTCTCGATGGAAAAGGTATCGACGGCACTCGCTGGAGCTAGTAGTCTGCTTCCAGATGCCCGACTGAGACCTCCGTCGCTCACTTCCGCGCGCTGCATATCTCCGACCCGACCTGGTGGTGTTTCCGTAGACGAACGTACGCAGCGAAAGCTCGAGCTAATCAGAGCTGTAAGAATCCGTGATCTACTCTGATATTTAGAAAGTCCGCGGAGTGGTCGCTTCGGTTGGAGGTCGTTGCCCTGTAGGTATGCCGATATCTCGGTTCAGAACTGCGTCTCGACCTGCCTGGCAATTTCTATCGTGAATGGTCGGGCAAGCCTAGCCAGTCTCTCATCTACCTCTACGTCAGCTATAAGGATCGAATTGAACCGCCTGACGAATTCGTTGAAGATGCAGCCCCTGGCAGGCCGTGAGTCTCAATCGTTTTGCCCTGTTTACTTCCGGCTCGAGTCGTGACTGGTCCTCTTGACTCTTGCGAGTGGTGGTTCGTCAGTCATTCTCTCAGATATCGCGGATTCGGGCCTTCAGAAACAGCTGCTCATGCCGCGGAGCAGTACTGGAGAGCTAGGAAGTTCGATACTCTCCTTTATCGCACAGTTGCTAGTCGATCTGCAAAAATTTCCTACCGTCTTCTCCGGTACATTTTACTCTATCTTGGAGCGTCTCAAAATGGGGGCTCTTCATTGTTAGATACGAGGACTCTGCGATCGTCTTTGTTGTCGCTCACGAGGCCCTACATGTAGCCATCCTGGCAAGTGGGTCCTACACAATATCATTGCAAGGTCCACCTGCGCAAGTCGGGTATCAAAATCCCGTACGACTACGAAGAGGCTCTAGCCGACTGGGTTGGGTTGCAAGTTGTGTTGGGCTTTTCCAAATGCAGAAACGAGCTCCGTGAGGTGAGTGTAGGTAGCGCGCGTGGCGCTCATATCTCATCATGAGATTCTCATGATTGACGTATAGGCTGTCACTCTCGACGCCGATGAGGCTGTGAGATTCGTCGACCGTATGGAAAAGTTTCACTCGCTGATATGCGAAGTTCTACAGGGAGGTAACAGATAGACCTCAGAGAAAGTGGTGGAATCATCCCGTTCATCTTAGAAGCTGCCTCATTAGCCAGGATCCAAGATGCCTGGGACCGAGCCATCGCTGCGGAACACACAATCTCGGCCAAGGTGTGTGCGAGATAGTCTGTGCAGTTTGACTGTGTGATAGGCACCATCCATTTTTATAGATCGTTTCGGTTTCTCTGTCTTCAACAAAGCGTTTTTGCTCCGGTGAGTAACATTGCTTCAACTTTCCTGATGATACGAAGGTGTTCAGGTACAGTGCTTACTGCGCGAAGTACTTCCATTTGAAATCAGTTTTATGTGAATCTGGTGGGGAATTTAACCCCGCTTTTGAGAACCTGCACCGTTGGTTGAAGAAGATTCCAGACAACATAGGATCGCTGGGCTAGACAAGCTCAAATGATTCATGTGTCAACTTCCCTTCGGTGCAGAATTCAGCATATCCCTTCAACTAGCATGATAAATGACTCGATGTAACTGATGACTCTCCAAAAAGATCTCTACATTGAGTTGTGTAGTAAAGTCGATAAATTGGTGGGAAATCGATAGTCCAACAGGAGGAGAATGCATCTTGAATTATCGATTGTAGTATTTCGAGTACTCACACGAGCTGTGCGTGAGAGTTCAGAGTTTAAACGTTGTACCCTCAACGCATCTGATCTCGAAGGCCGCCTACAAGTCTTGCCATAGATCAGCTCGACGCGTCGACTGACACTGAATTTGATTCAGAGGTTTCATATTCTAAAAATCAAATTCCGTCAATCTTGCTTCATGTCGTTGAATTGTCTACGATGAGTCAACTCGAAGCCACGAACGGAAACAGAAATCATTCACACCTCTCATGCAGCATGAATCATGGTCTACTGAGAGACATATCCCCAGGGCCGACGCCTGCGACCAGACACTTAGTTCATCTCGTTACGGTTCACTCACTGCAACATGGACAGCCATTCCTTCCCGTGTAGCCTGCCTCCTCTAGGAGTTCCAACTTGAAAAGCCGCCCACAGTTACAGCATGCTGTCACTGGGAGATCAGGCATCATGTTCTTGTAAAATCTATCATTCATTCGAATACTATGAAAGATGCACAGCCGCGCCAACAACAGTAACGTCTCACCTAGTTCCTGCTACTTTGCAGCCTTGATCGATAACGAGTACTTCCTCAGGCCGTAACTCACACAATATCTCTGTTGGTAAACGTGTGCGCTTGTAGGGCTCCCCCGGAACCAGATTCCGAGCGCTAGTCACCTTCGACATAATCACGGCAACAAAGTGTCTTGATCTCTTACAATGGTTCTGAGGAGCTCTGAGTCCACATCGTAGAGCGAGCTGGCAGCCGTAGCGCCGCCTTCATCATCAAGAACGAGGCAGTCGGCGCCTTGTCCGCCTGGACTCAAGCGTACGCTCTGCTCGAAGATCAAGGCTCTACGCGATTCCCGTCCACGAAGTTCTTTCCTATCACGTAGTCCAACTGGATAGCGAGGTTCGCATTCCACAAGCGAAATCAACTCGTCCTGGTCGAGCGATTCATCGGTTGCTTCCTAAATGGAGATCTTCCAATTCGCGCCTATCAAGTTGAATTCAACTCACGAACTCCAACAGAGGTAGAGGTTCCCAGCCTATTGAGGATCGTATCTGCACTAGCGATTGACTCTGCCAAATATTAGAATTCCGACTTACCACTGGATGCAGGCATTCAGTGCAGTGCTCGGGCTCGATAGCTTCTGGGGACGAAGAACCTAAACGAATTCGAAATAGGGACATCGATATGTTCGCATATGATACCCTCGAATGAAATCAAGTACGCGAGCGTCGAGCCACAGCGACCGCAGACATGCGAAACGTCATCGCTGTCGACCAGTGCGGCTGATCTGGCTTTCAGGGTCTGATTGTGATCATCGCGCTGGTCCCGAGATGTACATTGTTGATTACTGAATATTGCGCCTTCGCATACAATTGCCGTGGGAGTTTCACGTACCCCAAGCGATCGTGGGCGGCTCCTGATAGATGATTCATAGCGTTCGAAATTGGACAGCCTACGGGCTAGCTTGAAACATTGTAATCGTATTGCAGTGTCGGCCAAAACGAACAACCTTGAAAGCCGCGCTCCGTTCGACAGCGATCAATTCTGAAGTTCCCTTACACGTTCGAGCGTTTCACGCCGAGTGGAAGCTCGCCGAGTTGACTGGCCATGTTCTCCACAAACACACATGCATGAAGGATCTGCTCCAACGGGGATGATGCGAGAGGCCCTTCTATGTGGGAAACCACATCGGAATAAGCCAAGTAGCTGAGCATCGATACAGTTCATTGCTCCACGTGGCGGCTACTGCGTACACATCAGATTGCAGCCTCAAGCGGATGCTCTCATCTTCCTCTTCCCTCAATGCGGCATTCTTAGCTCTTTTCCATGCGTATCTTGAGATGTCAGAAGTAGCCTTTCGTCGACGTTTTCGATTAACTGTACATGCCAGCTTGCTTGAAGAGCTTTTGCTCAGCCGAGAGGTTGGTCAGCTGACGCAGCATGTCAGAACTTAGGTCAGAGCGACCAGCCTTCTCAAATGCTTCATAGGCTTCTTCGTATCTGCAATGCGTTCCGGACGAAGGCTTAGATAACAAAACGACCTGTCGTTGCTGATCAACCAGTTGCCCCAAGGTAGGTAGATCTCTTCGGCCAGCTCGGGATGTGATCGAGCCAGCTGGAACGCTTCCTCCCACCTGTCGAGCTACGTCAGCTACCGCTTTCATAGGCTTGTCGGGCAACCTGCTCTTCTTCACATGCAGACTAATGAGGTTCTCAAAGTCTTCCGCTCTCGTTAGTGCTTCCTTCGCAAACATGTAATGATCATGTTTTATCTGGGCGGCAGTGACAGCCATAAACATTGATGTTATTCCTCACGAAGCAGGCCGCAGCGTCCAGCATGATCCCCTCGTCTTGGTCATTCTGTCGGTCACAGGAACGGACAATCTCAATGAGGGGCTCGAGAGCCCCTATTTGAGTGTAGAGGGCCGCCGCACGCTCCTTCTGCCCAACTTGGAGGTACCTGTTCTCACCTTGTTCACGCTACTGAGACACTGACAGGACTACATATCGGCCGCAGCACGTAAATCACCATCTTCTTCACTTGACTCAGCTTGCTTTAGCATCAAACCCGTTGTAGTAGAAGGCCCCTAGCGAGCATAGCGTAGCAATACCGCATACTAGTTCACCTCACTCGCTTGGGAATTTGTCCAGGAGTGTTTCCATCTGGAACCAAGTTGGCGTTGTCTTCCTTGTTCTCAGAGGCTGATAGCTGCTCTTTGCTTGGTATGTCAATCTGTAGATCAATACGAGCAGCAACAGCAGCAGCTCAGCCGAAGTAGCGGCGGGTATGATCACCTCGCCATTCTGGACAGCCTTCTCGTGAATATCAGCCCATTTCTTGGCATCATCCCACCTCCTGAGATCAGTGAACATTTCCGTTGCCAGACCGTATTCCTTCGCTTGACCAAAGTGTACAGCAGCCTGAGGACCAGCAGCATAGGGTCGTTGTAGATTCTACCACATCTACTTCATGGAAGCGGCCTTCATAGGCCAGAACATAGGCCGCCACCAAAGCACGATCTTCCTTGCTCCAATTCCTCTTGGAGAACTCCTCTAAGTACCTACCGTATACATTCCAAGTTGACACGCCTAGCTTGAAGAAAGCACCCACATTGGCATGTATAGGAATCTCGTGTCCGACACCGAGATCCCATTACGAGTCGTCAACTGTAATAGTAGTCTATGAAGCAAATCAATATAGCGTATCTCGAGGAGTCTCGTGAACATGTGATGCTATAGTCGATACCATACATCGCGTATTCTAATGAAAGCTCTGCGGGCCACATCGAAGACCATTTCCTTGAGAGCGTACAAAGCCAGCTGTCGCCAGTCACCGTCGGTCACACCGAGACAGGCAACTTCGTATGCCGCGGAAAAGTTACCAACGGATAAATACCTTCCAAGTGCATGCGAACAGAATCTAGTGTTCGGGTTGCCTGTAAAGCGAGGGCCCCTGAGGGATCTCGACAGTTTCCATGGATGCGGATTTTAGACAGAAAATTTTACTGCCTTTGAAACCGACAACCTGAGATAGCAGCTGTGGTGGTCGTCGAAGAAGGCTTAGGAAAGAGTACAAATCCATGCAGCTTCTGAGGGTGAGGAGGAAAGCTGCCAGTCTTGATGCAGAGCGTGTCGTTTCCGGAGTATGCGACCATATCGGGGAACTCCTGGTTCCATGCTACCGAGCTGGCTCCTGCTTCCTGGTATCTACTCCTCTCCAATCACATGAATCATCGCTGATGAGTTTACAACAGCTTCTGTGTTTCCAAGTCGTAGACCATTAACGTAGCGCTCTCATTAACGATAGCGAGCTTTTTCCGATCGCCTATCGTTGAGATTGAGTTCAGTGGACCAACTTGTTTTCCTCACATGAGAAGTCGAGGCACCTCACGGGACTCGTCTGCTTTATAACCGTTATCGGAAAGGCGCTGTTGATGAAGATCTTGACAATCTAACACGGCATCACATGATGGAGAAGAATGCCTTGCTTGAAGAGATTTACATGACCGTTCTTGAGTCCTGCCAGGATGCCCTCACTCCCAGGCACTCCTCCGAAGACCTTGATGTATCGTATGAGACTATCTAGACGCCATTCGCGTTCCATAACACCAGCACTCGAATATCTGACGTCTACGATCTACAACACAGCGAGCTGAGGTCTTCGCCTCACAGTTGTAGTTGTTTCTCGTGACAAAGGATGAAATGCTGGGCAGTGGCCACCAGCAACGAGCAGTCCAAGGTGATACGGACCTTGTCCACTGGCTGGTATCGCATATCAAGCGGGTCGTCACCGGGTACTTCATATACTAATACCTACTAGAATACAGCCTATCAGGAGCTCTGTCGTGACCTTTCTTTGAGTCAAACTCAGCGAGCATTACTTAGTGGTACACACTCCACTGCCTTAGTGAATACTGTGCTTTCTTTTACTCTAGAGAAATCTCAACAGATTGATCGGTCAATAGCAAACGGCACCTTTTGAGGGAGTTGAACAACTAGTCGATTACGGTAAACGGCTATCTTCTTCACATGATCTTTACACCGGATACGAACCTGTGATGACGATAAGAGATGGCGAGCAGTGTTATTTCCGGGGAAACTAGGTTGGACAACTATGATAGTAAAAATCTCACTTTCTCATCAGACACTAAGTGTTGCAAGACAACGTCGGTCATTTTATCTCGGTAAGCGTAACGATCTTTGTGAAGTCCATGGACCTAGGACATGTGAATCTACTTCTAGTGACGAAAAATTTGACGCACCGTGGAGAAGATCAATTGATAAGCAGCCACATCGCCATTTTCTGTGCCGATCGTGATGCTCGGTGGACCCATAGGTCTAACCTGTCACCGCGTGATGGTCTTTAGGGTACAATTTTTCAAGGGAGAATCACGGCTAAGCTCCAGACAGGGCTGTCCATTTGAACGATGTCTTCGAGTAAAATCCCATCTCTGGTCCATAGCTGGACGCGCCCATCAAAGCCGCCCAGAGCGAAGTATCTGTACGATTCACCTACGACTAATTCGAGTATGGCGAACTGGGCTACTCTCCAGATGAGAAGAAGGAGATCGAGCAAGGGTCGTAGCCTAGCTTATGTTGTGGTCCAGCTTCTTGACCAGAAAGCTTATAAAAGGATAACGTCTGGTCCCAGCAGCCGACCGTGAGGATCTGTGATGCTGCAGTGTCACCATAATAGCATTTACGCATTTACGTACTTCGGTGGATTCAGATCTCGAGGGACTGGGGTTCCACGCTAAGCACCATACGGGTTCAGATCTAATTATTTTGCTCTTCTCCGCGCAAAACCTGTCTATGGACGATATTGCATGGGAGCCTAGTTGGAGGTATTGACTTGTCGCGAATGGATACGTGCCCATTGAACAAGCCGAGCGCCAAATGCAGTCCATCCGTTGTCCACGATATGCAGAGAACTCTAGCAGGCACCTAGCAGGAGTGAATTCAGTACGGAATGGGAGTCTGGTCAACCTTATGTTTCTGAACACTCTTTTGTTCAGGACTCCAAAGTCCTATATCATTTGTGAGTTCCGCTCGCTAGCTGCTGTGTCACGGGGTTGTAGGCCAGGAATTGGATCGAGTCGCTATGACTATATCTGCCAAACCGAATCAAGCGATGGCATCAAGTCAAATATACTCATCGATGATTTGAGTCAATCTAAGCACCTTCGGCAGGAGGCAGCATCCGTCCTCAACTATATAAGAATCGGCGAACCACCTGAGTGCTACTTTAAAATTCCCTCGCCTTTGCTAGTCCAGATGATGACTTGATGGTCGGCTCCACCGGATGCGAACCTCCTGATAATCATTAGCACGAGTACCGCACACGCACGAATGCTCCCCGGCCCTACTTCCCTTGTTTCGAGTAAGTTACGCAGTACACACTATCTCGATGACCTTTCAAACTGTGGACCAGATCGCCATCGTTGGCGTCGTAGAGAAGCACTCGGTTGCCCACAGCTACCACCAACTGAAAGAGCTCCAGCGATCGCTCAGCTCGGATGGTCAATGCTCTGTTCTATTACCTGCTGTCCATCAGGCCTGTATGCTATAGACCAGACAACATTGCCGTATTTCTCTCTGTTGGGGATCTGATCCCTCCAGATGGCGTGGGGTCTCATTGCTGGTGAGAATGTGGCAGCTGGAGAGATTCCGAGGTTTATCAGTCGTCAAGATTTTCGGGAACTGTAGACTGTGATAGTCCGTTCGACTTGAACGAACGTTAATCCACGAGTTATCCCTGGCTTTCGCCCGCGACCTCCGAGGCGATCAGTCTATCCTTGGATTTCCACTCGACACACAAAGTGTATCAATCAATTGAAAGAACGTTCCCTTGAGACGCTGACTCGATCTATTCGGAACCACAAAACCTCACTGGAGGCCTGAGTGACTAAAGTGGTCGCACTAGTCATAAGGTGATTAACGTGGCGGATAACTCGGAGCCCGCGACAGTGAAAACTGAACTTAGAGCAGATATAGAATAGATAGCAGTAGTTAGATCAGACGATCCTTGCATCACACAGACGATGTTATTTAGGAAAATTGGAAAACCTACTCGCACTGCAGAGAACATATTTTCGCAAAGCAGCGAATGTGCGACGACTGTGAACGAGCCATCCGTACACAGTCCAGGCTTCGACAGTAAGTGGTGATAGAACGAGGCTTTTCGAGCACAGCATTGGAATACTCGGATATACGAAAACTTGCATCCCAATTCGCTATTTCGATGCGGAGGCGGAATAACCACGAAATCTTTATGCGAGTAATCTCTCCCGTAAACTATTCGAATCACTGCGGCCTACAAACAGAAGACACACACATCAACGCGAAATTCATTCGATGAACCAAATCCTACTATTGGTCAGCGCAACACGAAGACTCTAGCGTATTCAAAAAGAGCTATCCTGGCACCCAGAGAGCAAACGAAGTCAAAGCGAAGTCTTATATGGTAACAGAGCTTCATCTGAGGTAGCTAGTAGGCCCACTCAGGGGATATATCAAGTAGATTGTCGGGATTCGTTCGCTTCAAAATGATACTGGTACTAAATACCGTCGAGTCAACAGTAAGAAACATGAGCTCAAGCTAAGATGGAAAATTATGACGACAATACTATAGCTCTATCTGTGACTTTGCTGACCTCTCTTAATACTATGAATGTTCTCAAAGAACAATTCATGACTAACATGGAGACAATGAGTCTCTAGTTTTCCGGAAAAAAAGGACTGAATACCCGATCATTTCTGCAATAAGTTCCATGGAAAGCGTTCGGCAAGAAGCCTAGGCTGAAGAGTGACTACCGTGATCGAAATGATACCTACGCTGAAAGTATGCCTGAATCTCCTCGAAGGTCCTTCCTTTAGTTTCAGGCACCAAGAATACCACGAACAAGGCCAACATGAGAGATACTCCAGCGAAGAACCAGAATGTTCCATAGAAAGTAAGAGTCCTAGTCATCGATTCCATGAGTTCAGTGACTAGGAAGCTACAAAGCCAGTTGATCACGGTGGCGATTGAAGAAGCTACTCCTCTGACTTCATCAGGGAAGAGCTCCGCGAGAATTAACCACGGTATACCGCCGACACCAAGAGAGAATGTCGCGATGTAGCCGAACGCCGCAACGATTGCCAACCATCCAACGTTTTGATTGCCAACTGAGTCTCTCAAGTAGAAAAATAGACCTTCCAGAATTGCACTGATACACATACCCGAGGCAGCCGAAATAAGGAGTAATCGTCGACCCGCTTTTTCGATAATGAGAGCACCAATTAGCGTCACACCGACCTGCACAGCCATGACCGACAACGATACCACATCTCTGTTGTCGATTCCTGCAGCTTGGAAAATAGAAGTCTGATAGAAAATGATACCATTCACACCTGCGAACTGCTGCAAGACTTGTAGCATGACTCCAATGAAGAGTTGCATTTTACACTCACTAAGAGCCCTCAAGTTTTGCTTAATGGAGTCCTTTCCTTGAACATATCTCTTCGTGTGTAGGGCGTCCAAGGCGGCCAGTTCAGCCTTAACGTGTGGGTCATTCTCGTCAGCTCCACGCAGCTTTATAAGCACTGCCTTCGCTTCTGTGTCTCTGCACTTTGAAGCGAGCCACCGTGGAGACTCTGGTGCAAAGAACATTGCTATGCCTAGAAGTGCGGAGGGGATGATGTATATGAAACTCAGCTGACGCCATTCGCAGAAGGTAGTCGCAGTGGCGTTGGGATCGACTGATCCTGCTTTAGTTCGTAGTGCCAATCCCAGGACATACGCCAGGAGAATACCAACGGTAATGGCCACTTGATTGCATGCTCCCAGCAATCCACGATACTTAGTAGGAGAGACTTCCCCAATGTAAGTGGGCACGGTGAAGGAGCTCATGCCGAGCGCGATGCCCATAATGACACGGGCGACAATCAGTTGCCAAGCCGTTGTGGCCAGAGCAACCCAAAGCCAAGGCAACGCGAAGAGAGGAGACACTCCAATGAGACTCCACCTGCGACCGATCTTCTCATTCAGAGGCCCTCCACCCAGTGCTCCCACCATGGCACCGATGTTGAGCATTGAACCAAACAGAGAGGCTTCGGTGGCGGTGCGGAATACGAAAAATGACGATCCTTCGCCAATTTCGATAAGTGTTCCATCCGGGGTAGTAACATCGTTCTTCATAGTGTCAATGGCGGGACCGGAGAACCCCAAACATAGTCCGAAGAGAAGAGACCCAAGAAGAGATGCCGCCACAGAGAGAACAGCACAGGTATGATTCATTGAGGGAAGTAGTAAAAATAAGCTATCGGAAAGTTATACAGATTGGAGCCATGCAAGAGTCTTGTGCGCGTTCCTTGATACGTGAGTACAAACTCGCTCACCCAGGTATTCTTCTCGCTCGCCCCAAAACTATCATCACCGCGATACGATGATCGAAGCTGTAACAACAACATGAATCTTGGCGAGCTCATCAAGGCAGCCTCGCATGCACGTTACCGACGCTGGGAGAAGGCTCCCGCGGTCTACGTCTCTAAGTCTACATGGAGATATGTGTTTCAATTCTGAGGCTCGGAGCTTCATCTGACCGTCAGAGTCTGTGGGGGTTATGAAGCAGATTGGACTAGCCTGAGCGGCTTGACATTCATTCTAGCTACGATTAAGCTACCAACAATATCATTGATGGTTGATTGGTTACAATCAAATCGTTAGTGATTCCACCACGGTGGTGGTACGTATACTACGCGTTGGGTGCTTCAGCAGAGGCCAACCACTGGCACGGTCGCCATCAATACAGGAGCCGATGAGCTCAGTACCACTAGAGACCTTCAAGTACATATCACTGGATGAATCAAACTCAACGCGCATCGACCAAATATAAGTCATGCTCAACTATCAGTACTCAAGGTGGTCGATTCGTAATCGCTATCAGAGACCTCACCATCAGCGAGGCTAGCCATTTCCGATCGTTTCCTCTTCGGCGCAGCTTGAGGACCTCGAGGCCGACCGATTCTTAATTCACCAAGTAGATAAGACTTGTATCTCAGCAAAGCACTTTGGCGTTTGCCGGAATACTTCGGCAGAATAACTCCAAACCATCGATAACAACAGCTAACTGGATCGCGCCGACTCAACAAATCAGTTGTCGTGACTATGTGGTGCCAGGCCAAGGTGGTGTACGACCCGTACTTGGCCACGCCGAGTTGGAGTGCTATATCTTCCTCGAGCTTCCAAGGCGCCATCTGGTCTTGGTGCCACTTCTTGATAGGAGCCGACGTACGACCAGTGCCCATCAACTCTCTTCTAAGTTTACCCTGTACGGTTGAAGGGGAGGGGACAAGACTTGTGAGGTACACCTAGCGAAAAAGAACACATAATTTTGTTATTAACATCAAACCATGGCACATTGGTAAGCCAAGGTAAGCAGTACTTTGAAAATTTCCTCCGCTGACCGAGCATGATGACCAAAGGTGTACAGGGCTACTGCGAGCAAACGCTCCGCCACTGGAGTCCATTCGAACTCCCATTCCATGTTCGCCTCGCACAAGTTCAACTCTAGAGACGGAGCGATGAACCCCGGAACCAGAAAGTCTTTGAGGAAAGCTTTGTAACTGATATGAGATCACTGATTCTCAACCCTCCACGTATGCATAGGCGAACAGTTGTGTTTAGAAGCTCTGTACCTTCGAAGAGTGCCTGCATCAAGAGCAGTGAGCAATGGTGTCGAGAGAATTAATAAAGGTTGGCTTCTAGTAATGATATTCTTCCTCCCTTCGGCTGTCTTCACATAACAGCTCAACTCGCTGTAACTGACCAACAGCGTGGAGACCACAACTAGTCTGACGTTGTTGTCCTTACAGTGCATGCAAGTCTTGATATGTACCTTCTTCAGACCTAGGAAGCACTCGAGCTTCGAACAAGGCGTTCATAAGGAGCTGAAGCATCTCGTGCATTTGCTGAGCTATTCTTGCTGCTACTGGATTAGGGTCTAGTGATGCCGCTAACGACATGACCATAACTTGAGGGAACACTCACGAGGATAACATCGAGGGACTCTCAAGGTCACTCACATGAGGCGCCGAAAAGGACTCCTCACAATGCACTCATCCACCCCGCATAACAATGACACTCAGATAACGCAAGCTCGACACTTTTGAGATATGATTATCCATCGTTATACAAACATCCATATCAAAATCAGCTATAATTGTTCCAAAGTTGAGCGAAGCAGACTTCCGATGAAAAAGAGAACTATTATAAAATATATTGCGATCTGCCAACTCTACCAACCGAAACGATCACAAGAGGCCCATTGAGGGAACACTCTTCCTTAACTCCATAGTAGTAGGAGTAGTCTCTCCTTGCGCATGCTCCTCGAGATTACGCATAAACTGATAGAACGCGAACTCGCTAGCCTCCAGACCATACTTGTAGACGAACGTGTTCGCTATCCAGGTAGCACAGACAGCCAGAATGTAGGCCTCGGGAACCCTTTCCAAGATCTTGTCAATACCGCAGTGGACCAACAACAGACGAGGGATGGCTCGGCGAAGAACAGCACGAACCAACCATTCGTTCTCTGGATTCTTCTCGCTGAAGACCTTCATGGTATACTCCTTCAGAGTGTTGATCTTCTTAGAGAGTAGTTGAGTGGCGTCTATCTTCAGAACATATCCGTTGCCATCGGCAGCCAAAGTCTCGTGATTAGCCTTCCATATAGCGCTGAACTCCATCGAAGCGTTATGCTTAATAACGGCCAAGATCTCGTTAACATATTGCTGATAGAACTCAGGTGGTGGGAGAGTAACGTCGGGGATAGTAAGCAACTGATCGTGCTCCTTAGGATCCATACACAGCGCGGCGAAAACTTCCATACTGCTTGAGGTTACTCCGCCCTTGTTAGTCGAGGCGTCCTTAAATAGATGAACTCCGGCCTTCTCCAGCACCCGACGAGCATCCTCTGTGAAAAACAGGTTGGCACCCTCAACAATGTACTTGAACTTGGGCTCCTTCTGAGAGTTGAACATAGTGTGAATATTACCCATATTCACAGTTGCGGGGCGTCCACCACACGGAACGAAGAGATCTCCAGAGCAATACTCGAGTTGAGGGAAGACATTGCGGAGCTCCACGCCTGTCTTGAAGTGCTCTCCATTGGGCAAGTCGATGTTCTTATCGGAGATATTATATAAGAACGCATTCTTGTCATCAGTCAGCTTGTCCTTGTTGAAGTTGCTGATCGGTATGCGAAGGCGAGCTAAGCGCACCAGCTCCTCGCGGTTCAGGCCGTTGGGATCATAGGCAACCCCGGAACCATCCACCACAGCGACGGTCTTGTCCTTAGCAATGAGAATCTCGTTAGACCCCAAATCTCCATCTGGTCCTCCAGTTTGGACCTTGGTGATCTTGGTCTCGTCCACCCCGAGCAGCTGTAGTAGGTCGATAACATACTGATGGACGCTGTTGGTGGTCATACCGTAACGGTCATGAGGGACTCCACCGAGCTTAGTCGACTTGCCTGTGGTGAGAGCCTTCCAATAAAGGTAGCCTCTGGCCTTAGCCCTATATGCACCCATGTCCATGAATCCAGCAGTATTCTCATCCGGACCAAAGAACAAGATCTCAGGAGTGGGCAGATGCGAGAAGATACCAGTCTGCTGAGGCATCATGCAATCCAGCAGAGCATCGATGTACTTATTGAAGGAGTCACGACCGTTAGTCTCGAGATTCTGGTCGCCCAGATCGAGGAGGATCGTACCCTTGGACCCGCCCTCCGGGAATGTCTTGTTCTTGAGGTGCTGAGTGAAAGCCAAGTTGTAGTTCTCTTCCAGCAGCGACGAGGCGTTCGTGCTATACACCTGCGTGCTAGCCGAACGTATCATACGTATTCCACCACGAGCAATGTCGCGGAATCTGATATGGAACCCATAGAATCCACGGCCAGTAACCATATAGATACCATAGGGGATCACCGGAAATAGAGACCGCGGCCGATCTTCCAGCAGGCTACCGTCGAACCTCATAGCAATTGCTGCAGCCGTTCCGGACTTGAAAAAATTCGTCATACGCAGATGGGCAGTGAGCTTCAGTGCGGTCTTGAGGATCTTAGCCTCCAACCTATGCGCCACTTCGTCATCGATCCTATCAGCAAGAGCAGCGTTATAGAAGGGCTCGCATTCACCCTTAGCGACCTTCTTGAAATCGTCGTACATGAGACACGCCAGCTCATAATGGGACACCAGTGTGTCATAGATCCTCTCGAACGTAATAGCGTTGGACATGGTTTGCAGGAAAAGATCGTCGAGTTTGCGCTTCATCTCAGCATTGGCCTTAGTAAACTCCGCTAACGTCAAGTACTCGGCCGTCTCCTTAGGGAAAAAGGTAAAAACGAACTTCACCGCAGTGATGAAGAACACCGCTTGCGCTGGTGTTATTTGCTTCTTCAGAACGAGGTCCCAGACGAGAGCTGAACGCTTGGGACTATGTTTGAAGTGACTAACATAACGGAGGGTCTTGACCAGATCTTGGAGCTTCTCAGGGCTGTACTCAGCTCCCAAGTAGCAATGATAAGCTACCACACCATTAGCAAATGACTCGATGTACATACGCTGTGGGACCACTCCGTGAGCGCGCAAACACTCGCTGAACTCGGCGAAAAAAACCTTGCCCTTTCTTTCAACGTCGTACAAGGCGAACTGTAACACGTGACTACCCTTCTGGCGGACCATATGAGCAGGAGCTTCGATGAGCTTAACCACAGCGTTTCTGGTCTTCATGATTTCGTGCACCAAGTTTTGGTACAACTTTTGGGAGTCCAGCGATTTGCGCTGTAGGAAGAAAGGCGATGCCACGAGTTGTAGATCTTCTTCTTCAGCGACGTCACCAACACCAACGTGAGTGTCAAACCTAGTCTTATCCACCATGAACACTCCCAAGGGTGCGTTCCCATCAACAACGGGAGGCTTCTCGGACTTGATGAAAATGACGGAAAAAGATTCACCACTGCCGCAGTTTGCGAGGTAGTCCGCCAATAACCTCTCAGTGGGGGTGACCTGGTTGTCATCCATTGACGTTAGGAAGAAGCCAGACTGCTCATCCTCGATCTCGAAGTGGATGCTTGAAGACCCTGTGGACTGCGCTACCTTCTTAGCAGCCATCAGACAATGTATATGTCTCGCGATCTGAGCGCTGGTACAATGCATGAAGTACTTCGGATGGAGCCCGAGGTCCGTGAAATAATACTGGATCTCAAACCACAGGCGAGCAGGAGCAAAAACACCTTCCTTAGATATGATAGAGAACACTTGTGTCATCTTCGTCTCGACCTCCTCAGTAGTAATACTCATGCCGGCGCCCTCAGAGACATCAGCGTTTCTGAGCATCTGGGCTTTCTCAGGAGGTAGATAGCACGCACCACCAGGGCATTTGAGGTCAGCCTCAGCAAGCATGGAGCGGATCTCAGCCGCATTATTATTCATAACCGCATCGTGTAGTGCCAACATGCCCATTCTGTCCGGGGTCAAGGCGGCCCCCTCCTCCAGGAGGAACCTCACAGCTTCCACATGGCCTCCAGCAGCAGCCAAATGCAGTGGCGTACGTTTGTCATAGTCGCAACTGTTGACCGTCAAACCCGAGTTCTGGGCTAAGACACGACGCATCTCGTCCACATCGCCATCATGTGCTGCAGCGAGGAGATATCCCACAGCACCGGGGTTTGCAGTATACACGCTGTCATCAGCCTTGGACTCGCTTCTCAGTTTAACCTCGAACATTTATCAGTGGGTAAAAAGGTTGCCAACTGTAAGGACCATGGGACCACCGAAATTTAACTCGAAAACTGCTTCCTGTTAGGTGGGAAAAATCGTGATCTATTTCAAATAACAGTTATCGATGAAAATGACAGCTAGTGCAGCAGTCATAAAAATGTCGCCAACCACCGCCCCATACCGGAACATGCCCTTATCCTCGAAAGAGTAAGCGCGACCAAACTAGCATAGGGACGAACATAAATGTCCTCCCAGCCTGAATGGTGCACACAGGAAATGACTGCCAGGACAGTTATTTCCAAAAAATGGTTTAATACTATGAGAACGAGGAACAACTTTAAAGCATGCCCACTGAGGGGCAGTCGTATGCAGTAGTACAAATGATGTTTACAACAGGAATACATCGAGGCGTGACAAGGGATTATATTCCTACCCATGCAGTAGCCTATAATACCCACAACTATCCTCTCTGAAAAGCGTTAATCATGTATGTTCCCAGACTTGTACGGGAGACAACAGATACGACATCGGGCAAGGCTGGCACTACACCGTCAAAGCTTAGTGTGACAAGCCAGCGAGGGGTAGACAGTAAGGATAGAACCTCATCACACATTACAACATACCGAGAGAAACATCATCTTATTTGTACTATCATTTACATTCCGCCTTTGAAGCCACTACGGAAGCCTTTGCTAGGAGGACCACCTTTGCCTTTCATTCCTCCCACAGGCATCTAAGGAAACACTTTCAGCATATGGATTTCAAAAATACGCTCAAATTCACATTTGCGATGTATATTATCTCATTTCAAGGGCTACTACTAGTACTACTCCTGCTACCACTACTACCACTACTAGCGACCTAATGGGTATGGGCTTCGCCGTCCACCCGACCAAATCCTACCGCATTCGCTCCACTTCCTACAGGGCCCTTTCCTCCTCCTTTTCCTTTCCCTTTTCCATAGCCTCCATATCCCTTCCCTTTGCCGTAACGACCCTTTCCTTTTCCTCCATTATCATTCATACCATTGCTCGCGAAAGCTAGACGTTCGAGGGCTTCGGGCACGGGTTGAGACGCCTCCCTCAAAATACCAATCAGAGGCTTGGCAAGTTTCGCCTTGTCGGCGGTGAAAAAACTATAAGCAGTACCATGCGCACCAGCTCGGCCAGTACCTACCATCCGCACCATAGAACAACAACACATAGCAGTAAGCCTATACTCACGGCCAATTCGATGAACATAGTCCTCTACCGTACCGGGAAAATCATAGTTTATCACATACTTAACGTCCTTGACATCAAGGCCACGACTAGCCACATCGGTGGCGATCATAATAGGCATTCTACCGCTCTTGAACTCCGCGAGTACCCAATCGCGTTCAGACTGCTTCTTATCACCATGAATTGACAGGGCAGGCCAGCCGTCACGACGGAGCACTCTAGTAATATCATCAGCGCACCGCTTCGTGTCAGTGAAAATGAGGGCCTTGGCGTCGAAAACTCCCCCACTGGCAGAGGCAACTGCTCGCATTAGTGCTTGTAAACGTTCTGATTTGACGTTCTCCTCAACGACCTCAACGAACTGTTGAATACTGAGAGAGAAAGATAGCCAACGTGAAATACTCAACACCTACTTGTGGCAAGCATGTCCAGATTGACCCACAGTGACATGCACTGGTTCCTCATTGCACAAATCCCTGGCGAGCTGCTGCACATCTTTAGGCCAAGTCGCCGACCACATCAGAGTTTGTCTGTCCGGTCTTATTTGGGAAACTATTTTACGAACCTGATACTCTCCGAATGTGATGATATACACTCGAGAGCAGTTGTGAAATGAATGTCCGCTTTTCTCAGCGGACCTCGAAAGCTTCCTCACTAAATATACAAATTCATATACGAATTATAGTAAAAGCGTAGAAAAACCGATAAAAACTTTCCAAAATTTTCTCACAATTTCCATATTGTTACCAACACATGTAGTTCACCATGTGCATATTCTCCCACACTGCTCGAAAGAAACCAACTACAAATTCTCACCTGAGGTTCGAAGCCCATATCCAGCATACGATCAGCTTCGTCAAGCACTAGGTAAGTAACTCTTCTCAAATTCGTAACTTCCGACTCCAAGAAATCGATCAACCGCCCTGGAGTGGCAATGCATATCTCAACCCCGTTCTGGAGCATTCTAGCCTGGGGCCCTCTAGGCACACCACCGTAACAGCATGTATTGGAAATTCGTGAACTTCTACCGAAGCGGTCACACTCTTCCTTAATCTGCAACGCGAGCTCTCTCGTTGGTGCCAAGACCAACACAATCGGGCCGTCCCCTTTTTGCAAGTACGGCTGTGCATTTATATGCACCACAGCTGGCAATAGAAAGGCTAGTGTTTTGCCACTCCCAGTTTCAGCAATACCAACCATATCCCGACCAGATAGTGCGACTGGCCAGCCCTGCACTTGAATAGGAGTAGGGCTCACAAAACCAGCCTTCTGAATCTCCACCATTATATAGTCTGGTAGGCATGCCTCTTCGAACTGCGTGATGGGATTTGGAACATCAACCCCGTGTATGATTTCGATGTCCAGTCTCCTTCTTACAAGCTCGACCTCTTCAGGAGTCATAGCCGCAACCCGTGGATGCTCTACATAGAAGTGCTTCTGGAACTCGGTCAAAGTGTATTTTTCCCACTGTACCGCCTTGAGATTAGCGCCCAACTGATCTTCATAATAGCCATACCCAAATGCATCATAGCCGCCATAGGCCGGGTAACCACCTCCGTTATACCCACCATAACTGTATCGGTTCCCAGAGTAGTCCCTAGAACAAAATTAGCATATCCCTTACTACTAACTTGAAGTTACTTACATCGCGTTATTGTAATAAGCCTGTTGTTGCATGTTCCCTCCATCTCCACCATACATGTAGTTCCCCTGTTGCTGACCTTGAGGAGGAGGAGCACCGTTGAAAAGCTGTGGAGCTTGAGCCGCGAACTGGGCTAGCGGGTTGGAGAAATTTTCCCCGGCTCTGTCACCAAAATCAGCGGGTGCATCCCTAGCGGCAGCAAGTGGGACATTCTGCTGAGGGCTCGGTTGAGGATATGATGGAGCCGCGTACGAGTAGGACGGCGCGGTGCTCTGCTGTGAAGCCACCGTCGTTCCTCCGGCTAGATTCTGATAGTTCATATGATGGGAAAACGCCAACTAGATATTACACACTAATTGGAAGATCCAAAATCCGCCCAAACTCAACCCACTAGCACAGATGACCACGACGAAAATTTTCCAGGGCATTTCCAATGCGACCATGTACACTTCGATAGGAAAAAAACTCACATCTCCATCTCTAGGCATTTCACATGACTTTGATTTCCTGTTGAAAGTAAACAACCTGACCCGTAAGGCACAACCGCATTTGGTTAGTCCTCGGAATTCTTCGCCCCTACATAATCGGCCGTTTATTGTCGAGGACTTAGCTTCCTCGATACTTGTATTCCCTTGTCCACCAGCTCAGTGAGCTGTGTCGAGGTGGACCCTTCACCAGAGCTATCTTCCTCCGAGTCGCTTTCATCGTCAAACAAAGGTGACGTCTCAAGAGGGGGGGCTGTCGGAGGCTGCGGGAATACCCCTGCGTTCTGCACTCTTCCTAGGCTTTCCGTAATTGTAATCGTCTGCAAGACCATAATCAGTGTGGGAGAATATGCACATGTTTTGGTGACAATATCAAGATTCTGACGAAATTTTTGGGAAGTTCTGCTGAATTTTCCCTTCTCATATAAATTCGGCTAGAGCGTACAGAAATAAAAAATAACGCAATTTCCTTAGAGTTTCCGTATTATCACCAACAGACCTAGTTGACCATGTGTATATACTTCCCCACACTGGAGACGATAGCCGCCCTTTTTTCGCGCACGCCCCCCACCTTGACACACTGGGTCATAACTGTCAGGTCAGTGAAAGCGTCATCCATCTGGACCATGAGCTCCGGAATATGAACGTCAGTACACTCCAGCATAGGCAAATACACCCGGTCTTCAAGTTGCCTAGACTATGAACAATCACCAGAAATCGCTCAGAATTCCAACTCACTCAGTCCCGCATACCTCCACCACCTCACTCAGCGTCTTAGCGTAGACCACACAGTTATACATATCCTTACTCCGTATTTCCCCTTGTACCTACAAAGCCGCTTACCGGGTAGTGGACACGAAACAACACCCCCTCTTGCCAGAAGCATGCCCTCGCAGAACTCCTCCGTGCTGACCATACCGTCCCCCGTGTCGAACAGCGTAAACAGCTCCGGTAGTTCCGATACGTCAAGATCGAGCATAGCCAGCCTTCGAATGAACTTAGGGTCGTCCAACACGTCCGTGAACTCCTGTGAGGACAACTCGCCGCTCCCATCCTCGTCGAGTTCTTCAAATAACATCTTCAGAGCCTCCACAGCCTCCTGTTCACTTGACCGCTTCATACTAACCAGAAGCTCCTTGTCAGCCGACACCGCCGAGAACGCCTGCTCTACCACTATAGCGGTAACCAAATTAAAAAGGACGAATGACGAGACGCCGATAAAAAGCAGAATGACCCCAACCCCCACAAGGGACGTATGCATGATAGGCCGCACCTACACAAACGGCTTGTCTCAGGCACGGACGTGTAAACGGCATACCACGCTCCCAGCCCAACTGTCTAGGGTCATCACTTGAAATAATGTAAACATAGAATTCCCCAGGGAGCCGAATAAGCTGTGAACCTGACGATACTACATGTACGGTCGAATACCGTCGGAAACCCCACATATTCGTCTCCTTCAAAGTCCCCACTACTTGCAACAATGTGCAGTAAAAGTAACCCGAATAGTAGATGGACCAAGCCAACGATAGCATAGGTCCACACGAGCAGCTTGCCAGAATCCGTAAAGCCTTGTACCATAATCCAAAGCTCGCGGAAACCACTGACAGTCCGCACGCCTCGGACCAGCTCTCGTACTCTTAGTAACCGCAATATCATCATACTACCAAACATACTAGCCGGGATATTAAAAAAGGGTCGAAGCACCCATACCGTGAGGAACTGACAGCCATGCAAGAAGACCGCCACCCAGCAGGCCTACCCCGGGAATCCATATGAGAAACGCATCGATGCAGTTGGAGATAGATAGGAACCACACTAACCCTTCCGCAGCAACTCTGAGGAAGAACTCGACAACCTACCAGACCGCATACGGAGTCCTCCCGAGCTCTTCACTCACGAGGACGAGAATGATGAACCTTTGCGTGGCATCAATCCATATTGGCTCCAACGTAGTTGGAAAGTCTGGATAATACCTAATCACGATATGTCCATATCATAGTAGTTACAGTCCTATCTTATGTGCCATATCTGGATTCCCAACTACCAGCAGGGCGACACCGCGAAACCCTCCACGTACGTACGTGGAAGCTCCAATGACCAGTGAATTGAGCAAGTTCACTGCTCCAGAAATCGTATCGAACTTTGGTGCACGAACCTACGAGTGCATTCTCAAGAATAGTAGCAAAGAACTCCCACGTACTATGCGACGAATCTTCGGATACCTCGGCCGAGAGCGGTCGAGCTTGCGGTCGTCTCGAGCCGCCTGGATCCTATTACGTATCTACCATCACTCGGTCATACTCCAGATGTGACCTCATCCCACGGTACTGCAGTGATGCCGCACCAGCCGTTCAAGAGCTCCACCCACGACGCCTTCGACCTCTTCTTCGCATGGTACGATCGAGACTTGCCAGACGAGTAGAAAGGCGACTTGGAGTAGCTCCTGTTGGACTTACCGAACGGATTCACATCATTAGCACCCATCACCGACTACCGGAATGAACATGATGGGGAGAAGCCTACATAGCACTACAACAAAAGTACCAGCCCAGAGGCCCATTGATGCAAACCAAAGTCGACGAAAACAAAAAGTTATATATTTCATCTCACTCCTACATCTGCTATGCAATGTTGTCCACTTGCCCGGGTAGTTCATTCGAACTCCTCAAAAATCTATCCTCGATGTGTGTCCCTAATCCACCTTGATCGAGCCGTATATGGCACGGACGAAGAAAAACGTCGCGATAAATCCAATACCTACCATAAATCCTGCAAATCCCACGCCAGTACGACTACTCCCAATCACCAGAACTTACACCCAGTCAAGAGGAAGAAAGCCGCCGAGATCATTGCCATATAACCCACATAAACTACTATCGAGACCACATTCACGATTTGCAATCGGGTTCCAAGGTACATCAAGGAATAGCTGAGAGAGCGGTATATAACATTTATAAATCACAATGGACTACCACTCACCCGAACACATACAGTGCACTCGTTCCTGATACGAAGAAGCTTCGCCACCACCAACGGTAGTCCTCAGCCGTGAGCTGGAAGTAGGTCAGGGCTATTGACACCTCCGCACACGTAATGACGAGGACGAGGTAAACAAGAACGACGAATCCGAAGAGGTAGTAGAACTGATGCTGCCATAACGAGCTCATGATGAAGAACAACTCCGTGAAGACCGCGCCGAAGGGCAGGATGCCACCAACCAGACATAGCAACCAGGGCCTCAGGAACCAAGGCTGCGGAGGGATAGGTCGAGGAATCGAGTTGACTCGGCAGGGGAAACCAATAGATTCTCTCTTATACGCTGCAGCTGCGCCCAGGTACACCAAGGGTACAGAAATCCCAAACCATAAAACCAAAACCTAAAACCGATCAACTGCTTTCACGTAAATGACCACCAAACCTTACCGCGAACATTGTCGTGAATGGTACTGCTCCTGACGAGCCTTTCGCCCAAGTCAGCAAGTTGAGGAAGAAAAACATCGCAAACACAGAACCTGATACCACATCACAAAA